>NC_138162.1:22856370-23071370 GCF_964165515.1 Mesoplodon bidens | reverse complement strand
ACTTAAAAAAATCTTAAAATATTTTGATCACTGGTAAAAAACAAAAGTACTCCACATCATTCTCAAAGCTGATATACCCTTCTTCAGTTCGCTCAAGCTTACTTGATTCTTTTTTTCAACAATGTTTAAACAATAATAACAACCCCAGCTTCCTTACTAGCCTTTCCCTCTTGCCTTTCTTTCTTATAGAACCAGAGATCTATCACCTGAAGACTGGGAAAGTGGGTAGCAGAAAGGAGAAACTTTGGAGGGATAGATCCCTATAATTTTGATAACTTATCTGGCCACTTTAGTAGTGAGTATATAATCCATGTACACAGGTCAAGAGAGAGGTCTTATTTCCTGCTCTCTGGCATCTTAACTCCCTCTTTCTATAACTTTCAGCACACTCAGATCTCCCATTTTTAAACAAGCAAACAAAACATCCCCTGAAAAACAAAACTATGCTGATGACACCCTTTAATTATAACTGCTAGGAGCTGATTTCATTGCTCCTTTGGTATCCATACTTATGTTCTGAGTAACTGTAAACTAGTTCTCAAAGGTGCTACACCACCCTGTTTCTTAAGCTCACTAGCAGGCACCAGAAGTTTTAAACCAGATTAATAAGTGATAAACTAAAGGTAAAATAATTTTAAAATGAAAATTTAGACTTTCTTCATAAACCAATTATACAAAGTCCATCACAAACAACAGATACATAGAAGAGCAAACTGGTTCAAATCACTGAAAATAATCCTAATTCATCTTAGCCAACTACATTATACTCCTTTTATTTATAATCATGCCCTATCATTCAGTTCTAGTTCTCTGATTCTCACAGAATTCTCCTGGGAAAATTTTCTTTTCATCTTCTCCCAAGAATCTTATAGCATCCAGGATAATGTCAGGTATATGAGTAATCACCTTTAGGTCCAAAGTTGTGCTGAGACTGTACTAATTTTACCCCTAGAAGCTTTTTTTTAAAAAATAACATTAAATATTATAAAAGTAATACATATTCATTATATGAATAGAAAATACAAAAGCCACCTGAGATAATTACCATCTGAGATAATTGCAAACATTTCAGAATATTTCACTCCAAACTTTTTTCTATATACAAGCAATAAACAATTGAAACCAAAATTTAAGAAACAATACCATTTACAAGAAAATGAAAATACTTAGGTATAAACCTAAATATGAGGGGATTTGTATATACTGAAAACTACAAAACTCTGACAAGAGAAACTACAGAAGATCTAAATAAATGGAGAGGTATACTATGATGTTCATGGATTGGAAGACTCAAAATAGTGGAGTCAATTCTCCTCACAGTGATCTACACAGACTGAACACAATATCAATCCAAGTCCCATCAAGATTTTTTGTAGGTATAGACAACTCATTGTAAAACTTAAATGGAAAGGGAAAATAACTAGAATAGCTACAGTAATTTCATAAAAGAAGAGCAAAGTTTAAGAAATCAAACTACCTGATTTTAACACTTACTATAAAGCTACAGAAATCAAGACAGTATGGTACTGGTGATGGGACAGGTACCTAAATCAGTGCAACAGAACAGAGAGTCCAGAAATCAATTCACACAAATGTGGTCATTTAATCTTTGAAAAAGATACAAATGCAATTCAACGGAGAAATAATAGTCTTTTCAACAAATAGCAAACAATTGATCACCCACGGGTAAAAAAATTAACCTTGATCTAAACCTCATACTTTATGCAAACATGAACTCAAAATGGATCATAGATCTGAATATAAAACATGGAACTGTTTGAAAGAATACACAGGAGAAAATCTTTGCTAATTGCAGTTGGGTACCAAGTTCTTGGAAACGGCCCCAAAAGCCTGATCCATATAAGAAAAAACTGATATTGGATTTCACAAAACTTAAAAACTTCTGCTCTGCCAAACAAACAAACAAACACACAAAAACCAAACTGTCAAGAGAGTAATAAAAAGACAAGCAATAGACTGGGAGAAAATTTATGGAAATCACATATCCAATGAAAGACATATCCTAAATATTGAAGAAGAAACTCAAAACCCAACAATCAGAAACAGACACTCTAATTAAAAGGAAAGTATCTGGACACTTTACCAAAGAGGATATAAGGATGGCAAATAAACATATAAAAGGATATTCAATATTGTTAGCCATTAGGCAAATGCAAACTAAAATCACAAAGAGATAGGTACTACACAACCATTAAAATGGGCAAAATAAAAAACGCTGACAATAACAAATGCTGGTGAAGATACAGAGCAGTTAGAACTCTCAACTTCCTGAGAGTCTCATTTTGCTGATGGGAATGCAAAATGGTATGCATACTCTGGAAAACAATATGGCTGTTTCTTATAAAGTTAAACATACAGTTATCATAGGATCTGTAATCTCCACCTGGAAACTTACTCCAGAGGAATGAAAACTATGTTCACACAAAGACTGTATACAAATATTCATAGCAGCTTTATTTGTAATAGTCAAAAGCTATACATAACCCAAATGTGCCTCAATGGATAAACAAACTGTAGTACATCCATAAAATGGAATACTACAAAGGAACAAACTACTGATACATACAACAACTCATATGAGTCTTCAAAATATTACGTGAAAGAAGCTGGTCTCAAAAGTTTACAACGGTATGATTCCATTTACATGGCATTCTTGAAAGGACAAAACTATAGTAATAGAGAACAGATTAACGGTTGCTAGAAGTTAAGGATGAGGGGAGAGTGACTATAAAGCATGAGGGAGTTTTTCAGGGTGGTAAAACTCTTCTGTATCCTGGTTGTGATGGTGTTTACATAAATCTATACATATTCATAAATTGAACATCAAAAGAAAAAAAGTCAATTTATTATTAAAGAAAAAAAAGAATGAATATAGGCTTAGATTGCATACCACACTATTCCTAAAAGGTTTATAAGCAGCAATAGAAAAATGCACATTAAATTTCAAGGTAAAAAGTTATAAAATGAATATATGCTCATTACAAAAACAGAAAATAAAGATCAATAGAAAATTTAAAAACCTTTATAATTCTTGACATAACTATAGTAAGCAGTTTGGAATACTTCATTTCAAACTTTTTCTATGCAAATCTATATACACATAAATATGTATATTTATATAGAAATAGGATATTTCATAACTTTTGAAATTTACGCATTTCATTTAATATACTAGTAACTTCTTTATATTTCAATACTCATTTCCACATCATATTTTAAATGCCTAAGGTTATTCCATTATATGGGACATACTGTTAAGTCACTTAAGTTGGCCCTGAAGTTAAATATTTGAGTTGCTTCTAATTTTCATTATTATAAACAACTCTGAGGTGAACATTCTTGTAGCTATACCTTTGCAAACATATATCACTTAAACTCCAGAAAGGTTATTCAAAGGTACTTTCCCAGCACAACCTAACACTGAATATCATTATTATTGAGACATTTTTTTCTTCCTACTAATTTGTAAGAGCATTTTATATATTATAGGTAATTATCCCATCACATATTTTATAAAAATCATTTTCAAGCTGTGGTTTGTCATTTAACTTCATTAAAGGTCTCTTTGGATAAACTTCTTTTTAAAAAAGTTAAATCTATTCTCTTAAATCTATCCTCTATTTCTTTTATGGTTTCTGATACTGGTGTCTTTGTTTTCTAGTAGGAGCATTTAATATTTATTTATTGTGATAATTGATATATTTGGTCCTATTTTTGTTCTCATCCTTTTTGTTTTTTATACATTCTTATTGCTTCCAATTTCCCCTATTGTTTGCTATATTAAGTTTCCTTTGCCTTATTTTATTATTATTATTTTTTTCTTTTGCGGTACGCGGGCCTCTCACTGTTGTGGCCTCTCCTGTTGTGAAGCACAGGCTCCGGATGCGCAGGCTCAGCGGCCATGGCTCACGGGCCCAGCCACTCCACGGCATGTGCGATCTTCCCGGACCGGGGCACGAACCTGCGTCCCCTGCATCGGCAGGAGGACTCTAAACCACTGCACCACCAGGGAAGCCCATCCTTTGCCTTATTTTAAATTAGTAACCTAAAAGTTACATGGCCTATTTTTTCTTCTTTTAGTTGAAACAAACTTTTATTTTATTGGAATTATCTATGATCCACACTATTATAGATTTTAAATTTTTTAAAGAATTTTTTTCTAAAATTAGTATTAAGTTTAAAAGCAGATTAAGAGGAAGTATTCAGACACGTACTGTATGCTTTCTTGATTTCACTGTTCATTGATGCTAATTTTATTCTCTGACTTTTCCAATAAATTTACAAATGCACAACAGCTTGGCTGTGTCATCTATTTTTCTTTGAATGCTCTAGCCTCCAGAGATTTCTCCGCTGCCTTCTGGAATTTAGTATTGCACAGGAGAAGTTTGATGAAAATTTGATTGTGTGTATGTGTATGTGTAATGTATATTTTTGTTTGCATGATTTTTTGTTTGCATGATTTTTGTTTGTTTGATATCCAGAAATTTCACTAGGATACGTCTAGATGTAGGTCTTTTTTCTCCCTCATACTGAATGTGTGCTCTTTTGATCAGGATTTCCTTTGATCATTTTGCTTTGGATTGCTTCTCTATCCACACTGTGAAGAATGAATTAGGATTTTCTCAGTTTCCTATTTCCTGTAGTGAGTTTATCTCATTTGGAATTATCTCTGATTCCATTTTTACTCTACCATTTCTTCACATATGCCTGTAACTATTTTTTATTGCTTCATTAAAAAAAAAAAAAGAAAAAAAGAAAAAGAATACGAAAACAAAAAGGAAAGGGGCTTCCCTGGTGGTGCAGTGGTTGGGAGTCTGCCTGCCGATGCAGGGGACGTGGGTTCGTGCTCCGGTCCGGGAGGATCCCACGTGCCGCGGAGCGGCTGGGCCTGTGGGCCATGGCCGCTGGGCCTGCGCGTCCGGAGCCTGTGCTCCGCAGCGGGAGAGGCCACAGCAGTGAGAGGCCTGCGTACCGCAAAAGAAAGGGAAAAAAAAAAAAAAAAAAAAAAAAGGAAAAAAAGGAGGCTTATGTGGACCTCGCCAGTATTGGGAACTGAGGTGGTATCTGCCAAGGACTGCACAGGTCTCTGATCAACTTATTCATGGAAAAGTTTAGATGTGATCAAGTTTTAGTTTTCTCAATCAGATGTCTGGCTTGTTTGTGAGGAACAGGGAAGGAATTATAATTATAGAGGGATCTGCAAAGTCGGGATGTTTTATTACACTGAAAATCATCTACTCCATTAAAAGACCATTCATATTGTCCCAGATTTTTATAAATGTACCAAGATAAGAGTTCTGTATAAGCATCCCTAAACCAGGTAAGGCAATTTACATGTTATAATTTGTAAATTTAAGGTGTATGGCTGGGCTGTGTTACTTTGATAGATTTATATACTGTACTATGATTGTCAAGGAAGCAATATTTATCATATTACATCATTATAGTACAGTATTATAGACTATATTCATTATATTGTGTTTTACTTACTGCTAGTTACAAGTTTGTACCCTCAAACACCATCAATATTATCCCCTCACTCCAATCTCACAGTAGCTACCATTTTACTGTTTGTTTTTACAGGTTTAAATTTTTTTTTTTTTTAGATTCCACATTTAAGTGATATCATACAGTACTTATCTTTGTCTGACTTGTCTTGCTTAGCATAATGTGCTCAAGGTACATCCATGTTGTCACAAATGGCAGGATATCTTTCTATCTCATGGCTGAATAATATCCCATTGGATATATATATTACATCTTTTTTATCCATTCATCCACTGATGAGCATTTGAGTTGTTTCCATATCTTGGCTATTGTGAATAGTTCTGCAATAAACATAGGTGTGCTATCTTTTCAAAACCCTGATTTCATTTCTTTTGGGTATATACTCAGAAGTGGGAACTGCTGGATCATATGGTAGATCTATTTTTAATTTTTCGAGTAATCTCTGTACTGTTTTCCATAGTGGTTGGATTAATTTACATTCCCACCAACAGTGTGTAAGGGGTTCCCTTTTCACCACATCCTCACAAGCACTTGTCTTCTTGATAGCCAGTCTAACAGTTGTGAGGTGTTATCTTAAAATATTAGCAAACCAGGACTTCCCTGGTGGCACAGTGGTTAAGAATCCGTCTGCCAATGCAGGGGACACAGGTTCGAGCCCTGGTCCAGGAAGATCCCACATGCCGCAGAGCAACTAAGCCCATGCACCACAACTACTGAGCCTGCACTCTAGAGCCCGCGAGTCACAACTACCGACGTCCGCATGCCTAGAGCCCGTGCTCCGCAACAAAAGAAGCCACCGCAATGAGAAGCCCGCGCACTGCAACTAGAGAAAAGCCCACATGCAGCAACAAAGAACCAATGCAGCCCAAAATAAATAAATAAATACATACATAAAAACATAAATAAATAAATAATTTTAAAAAAAGAACAATTAAAAGGATTGTATACCATGGCCAAGTGTGATTTATACGTGGATACAAGAATGTTTCAACATACGCAAATTAGTAAGTGTAATTCATTACATACCTCAACATAATAAAGGCTATATACAATAAACCCACTGCTAACATTATAATCAATGAAGAAAAACTGAAAGGGTTTCTTCTGAGATCAGCTACAAGACAAAGTTGCCCACTCTCACCACTCCTATTCACTGTAATAGTTGTCCCCTTGAATCTGTGGGGGATTGGTTCCAGGACCTCCTGCGGATGCTAAAATCCTTGGCATCCTTGGATGCTCAAGTCCCTTGTATAAAATGGTATAGTTCAATGAATACAGCTGGCCCTTTGTATCCAAGGATGTGAAACCCGTGGATACGGAGGGCCGACTGTACTGCAAGTCCTAGCAATTAGTCAAGACAGAAATAAAAGGCATCCAAATTGGGAAGAAAGAAGTAAACCTGTCACTATTTGCTGACAATATGATCTTATATAAAGAAAATCCCAAACAGTTAATCAAAAACTCTTGGAACTAATCAATGATTTCAGTAAAGTGGCAGGTTACAAAATCAACTTACATAAAACAGTAGCATTCCTTTAGACTAATGATGAAGCATCAAAACAAGAAATAAAGAAAACTATCTCATTCATAATAGCATCAAAAACAACAAAATACTTAGGGATAAATTTAGCCAAGGAAGTGAAAGATCTGTACAATGAAAACAATAAGACTTTGCTGAAAGAAATAAGAAGACACAAACAAATGTAGACATCCATGTTCATGGATCAAAAGAGTGCTGTCTTTTTAAAGATGAATAAGCTAACAAAGATAGATGTCCATAATTAAGACTGAATATTTTTAGAGGCTGAAAATCTTTTCCAGTTGCTGTATTTTCCTTCACTATGTACTATTTGAGGGAGATGATCAGAACCCAATCAAAAAGCTGTATGGGGGCCTCCCTGGTGGCGCAGTGGTTGAGAGTCCGCCTGCCGATGCAGGGGATACGGGTTCGTGCCCCGGTCTGGGAGGATCCCATATGCCGCGGAGCGGCTGGGCCCGTGAGCCATGGCCTCTGGGCCTGCGCGTCCGGAGCCTGTGCTCCGCAACGGGAGAGGCCACAACAGTGAGAGGCCCGCATACCGCAAAAAGAAAAAAAAAAAAAAAAAAAAAGCTGTATGGGATTTTTAAATATATATATATATATATATATATATATATATATATATATTTATTTATTTATATTTATTTATTTATGTATGGGAGTTGACCTTAGCCTGTAATGCGTAGTAAACAACACTTTCAGCCTTCCAGGTGTTAATGAAGATCTGACTTCCTTAATTTCACTCTCCAAATTCATAACTTAGATAACTATGTCCCAGAATTTGTCCTTATTATTGGATTTAAAGGTTAAATTTAAGTCCAAGGTGAGGAATATAATGATAGAATGAGTCAGAAATTTAACAAAATTCCCAGTGGCCTGCTGCTCTATTTATCAAAAACTCATGTCTTCCCAATGTGATTGCACTGAAGATTAGGTTCATTCCTAAGCCAAATAAAATTCTCAATAAAATACTAAAGTTTATTTATCCCTTCATTTTTAGAGCTGCTTGTTCTAAAGACTGTTCAGGGACAATCTTTCTCCTCTTTTGGTGTAAGTTAGGGGTCTGGAAAGGGAACCATCTCTATCCTCTACAAACTTATTCTTAAAGCTTCTATAAAGAAAACGTAAACCTGCTCTCCATCTGCTAGTTCTACTGAAAGTGACTAATACTAGGCCATGAGGCATGTGCTACAGGGAAACTTGGGGAGGCTGGCGGAATTCATCAGGTTAGTCAGAGATGACTAGAAAGGATACTGTTCAGTTGAATTTCAAAGTAAAGACTGGTCTCTTCTTCACACTTTGTACTAAATTACACACCATCAGTTAAAAATGTAGAACTTTTTCCCTGCTAAGGTTATTTCCATAAGGTTAAACATATTTTTAACCACGAAAAGTTTCAGATATTCATTTATTAGGTAGTTTGGGAACAGTTCCAATGAATTATTAATGACTAATTCTGGGACTTACACCCTGAACAATGAACACATATGAATTTTCACTAACATCATGAGTTTTGCAAGCACCCATCAAGAGAATGAGACCTCTAACATAGAAGTCTACACTTAACTTCCTTGGGGGCGTATTCTGGTCTCCCAGGTAAATAAGTATCTTATAAGCCTATTCAACAATTATTTTTCTATTAAGCAAACCCATCAATCCCAGCCATGACCTCTTCCTTCAACATTATGTTTTAAATAATGAAATGTCGTGAAAAGTGAGAGTAACAAAGTATATCTAACCTGATCTTCCTTATTCTAAAAAGTCGGTTCAATGCTCAGGTGTCAGCAGAACTATATATATATATATATATATATATATATATATATTTTTTTTTTTTTTTTTTTTTTTTTTTTTTGCAGTACGCGGGCCTCTCACTGTTGTGGCCTCTCCCATTGCGGAGCACAGGCTCCGGATGCGCAGGCCCAGCGGCCGTGGCTCACGGGCCCAGCCGCTCCGCGGCATGTGGGATCCTCCCGCACTGGGGCACGAACCCGTGTCCCCTGCATCGGCAGGCGGACTCTCAACCACTGCGCCACCAGGGAAGCCCTGAACTATATTTTTAACTGAATATTCATATCAATCTATTATAATGATATACCTCTGATATTTTAGTTTTTTCAGAGATAATCTTTTTTTTCAAAATTATTCCCTTCCTTCTTCAGCATTGTGATTTTATCCAAATTATTTTGTGGTACCTTGAGAAACTTTTTAAAGTTTTTTTTTGGGGGGGAGGGCACATTTACTACACTTATTTTTTTACTCATCTACTCTTATTTAAGCATTTTCATTTTCTTAAGGAGATCTAATGTAAGTCAGTGGTTTGTCCTTACTTCAATCAATTTCAGCAGGAAAATGAGTTTGTCTATGATTCTTTGAATTATAAAAGGTTATCATAATCTGAGTTTTATATTTTCTTTTCTCGAATTTGTCCTTTCAAGCCAATGAAGAAGATACAGTATACTCCATCACAAAATGATAGATGAGATTTTTCCATATGAAAGCTGAGGGTTGACAGACCAAAAACACAGGACTGCATCAATACCTGTAATATTGGTTTAAAAAGGAGACACTGGGGCATCCCTGGTGGCGCAGTGGTTGAGAGTCCGCCTGCCGATGCAGGGGACGTGGGTTCGTGCCCCGGTCTGGGAGGATCCCACATGCAGTGGAGTGGCTGGGCCCGTGAGCCATGGCCGCTGGGCCTGCACGTCCGGAGCCTGTGCCCCGCAATGGGAGAGGCCACAGCAGTGAGAGGCCAGCGTACCGCAAAAAATAAATAAATAAATAAATAAATAAAATTTAAAAAAAAAGGAGACACTGAAGAAAACATCTGAGAGCAATGCAAATGTTTTTTAAAACACTAGGATTACTAAAGATAGTGAAAGGGAAATATAGAAAAAGGATTTCCTTTGCCTTAGAAACTTCATTTTATTTTACACATATTGTAGATATTATAGCTTTTAGAAAGCCTGTTGAAACTTGATCTGAAACATCATTCGGAGATGTTTACCTCTTAATGAGCCAAGCTGAGAATGTCCAAGCCTATACATTTAAGTGCAGGATTGCACAACCTTCAGAACCATTTGACTAGAGCATGAGTAGGTAAGTGAAGTCTATGGTCTCTAATTCATTCATTTGCTTATTCAATAATCCCATTATACATATATATTTAGGAGCCCATTGAGCTCCTACATGGGTAAGGCACTATTCTAGAAGCTGGAGATACAGCAGTGAATGTGTCTGAAAACAGACATGGAACTTATATTCTAATTAGAGGGGAGAGAAAAATATATAGAATGTAAGATATAAGTGTTATAGAGAAAAACAAAGCAGGGAAGAAGGGCAGGGAATGCTGGAGGTTTTAACTAGGGTGGTTAGGGAAGGGCTCTCTAAGAAGGGGACATTTGAACAGAGACATGAAAGAGATGAGGGAGTGAGTCACTGTGGATAACTGGGGGCAGAGTACTCCCAGCAGAGGGAACAGCAGGTAGAGGGAAAACATGTTTGGTTTTTCAAACAGCAGTAAGGAGACCAGGTGGAGTAAGCAACAGGGATGTAGGCAACAGGGATGTCTATACTGGAGATGTTGTCAAGAAGCCAGACCACATGTGGCCTTGTTGGTGACTGTAAAGACTTTTAGCTTTTACTCTGAGGGAGATGCAAAGTCTTATTTGAGGATTTTAGACAGAGAACTGATGTAATCTGGGTTATGTTTAAAAAGGACTACCCAGTCAGCTGCTGAAAACAGACTATAAAGGGCCAAGGAGGCAGGGAAATGGTTTAGGAAGCTATTAGAATAATCCAGGCAGTAGATGCTCATAGCTTGTGCCAAGGTGATAGTGGTAGAAATGAGGAGAAGTGGTTAGGTTACAAATTATACTGTGAATCATTCTTTCCAGGGTTAAGACAATGTATTAAATTATGATATATTTACTATCACATCGAAAAGAATATAATACCTAGGAATAAACCTACCTAAGGAGGGAAAAGATAGGTACTCAGAAAACTATAAGATACTGATGAAAGAAATAAGAGATGACACAAAGAGATGGAGAGATATACCATGTTCTTGGATTGGAAGAATCAATATTGTCAAAATGACTATACTACCTAGAGTAATCTACAGATTCAATGCAATCCCTATCAAATTACCAATACCATTTTTCACAGGATTAGGACAAAAAATTTTACAATTTGTATGGAAACACAAAAGACCCTGAATAGCCAAAGCAATCTTGAGAAAGAAGAATGGAGCTGGAGGAGTCAGGCACCCTGACTTCAGACTATACTACAAAGTTACAGTAATCAAAACAGTATGGTACTGGCACAAAAACAGAAATATAGATCAATGGAACAGAACAGAAAGTCCAGAGATAAACCCATGCACCTATGGTCACCTAACCTATGACAAAGGAGGCAAGGCTATACAATGGAGAAAAGACAGTGTCTTCAATAAGTGGCACTGGGAAAACTGGACAGGTACATGTAAAAGAATGAAATTAGAACATTCTCTAAAACCATACACAAAAATACACTCAAAATGGATTAAAGACCTAAATGTAAGACCAGATACTATAAAACTCTTAGACGAAAACATAGGCAGAATACTCTCTGACATAAATCACAGCAAGAGGGCTTCCCTGGTGGCGCAGTGGTTGAGAGTCTGCCTGCCAATGCAGGGGACAAGGGTTCGTGCCCCGGTCTGGGAAGATCCCACATGCCGCGGAGCGGCTGGGCCCGTGAGCCATGGCCGCTGAGCCTGCACATCCGGAGCCTGTGCTCCGCAACGGGAGAGGCCACAACAGTGAGAGGCCCGCGTACTGCAAAAAAAAAAAAAAAATCACAGCAATATCTTTTTTGATCCACCTCCTAGAGTAATGAAAATAAACAAATGGGACCTAATTAAACTTAAAAGCTCTTGCACACCAAAGGAAACCATAAAAAAACCGAAAAGACAACCCACAGAATGGGAGAAAATATTTGCAAATGAAGTGACTGACAAGGGATTAATCTCCAAAATATACAAACAGTTCATGCACCTCAATATCCAAAAACCCCCAACCCAATCAAAAAATGGGCAGAAGAGCTAAATAGAGATTTCTCCAAAGAAGACATACAGATGGCCAAGAGGCGCATGAAAAGATGCTCAATATCATTTATTATCAGAAAAATGCAAATCAAAACTACAATGAAGTATCACCTCACACCAGTCGGATGGCCATCATCAAAAAATCTACAAACAATAAATGCTGGAGAGGGTGTGAAGAAAAGGGAACCCTCCTACACTGTTGGTGGGAATGTAAATTGGTACAGCCACTATGGAGAACAGTATGGAGGCTCCTTAAAAAACTAAAAATAGAGCTACCATATGATCCAGCAATCCCACTCCTGGGCACACATCCGGAGAAAACCATAATTCGGAAGGATTCACTGCAGCACTATTTACAATAGCCAGGACATGGAAGCAACCTAAATGTCCATCGACGGATGAATGGCTAAAGAGGATGTGGTACATATATACAATGGAATATTACTTAGCCATAAAAAAAGAATGAAATAATGCCATTTGCAGTGACATGGATGGACCCAGAGATTATCATACAGAGTGAAGTCAGACACAGAAGACAAATATCATATGATATCACTTATATGTGGAATCTAAAAAAATGGTACAAATGAACTTATTTACAAAACAGAAATAGAGTAACAGATATAGAAAACAAACTTATGGTTACCAAGAGGGAAGGGGGGGATAAATTGGGAGATTGGGATTGACATATACACACTACTATATATAAAATAGATAATAAGGACCTACTGTATAGCACAGGGAACTCTACTCAATACTCTTTAATGACCTATATGGGAAAAGAATCTAAAAAAGAGTGGATATATGTATATATATGTATAACTGATTCACTTCGCTATACAGCAGAAACTAACACAACATTGTAAATCAACTATACTCCAATAAACATTAATTTAAAAAAAAAAAGAAAAGTGACTTTCCATGAGAGGAAAAGATATAGAGTTAGAAAGAAAAACAGTCCAGGAATGGCTAGCGATTTCCTTCCTTATTTTGTCGTGTCTTCAAACATAAGAGCAAGTAGGCAAGCAAACAAATGCTCAGAAAATACTGACCCTCGTGTATGTCTCAAGTCCATATGATTACAGGAAAACTCACTTACCTGGATTGAGAATTCCTATGGCATTACTTTGCAGCTGATATTTCCAAAGATAGGTGACATGTTATTATAGGCAGAGTTACTTGGCTCCCTCCTATGGTCTAGGTCATTTTCTACACTTTCCAGGTATGTATTATTTGCAAGTCACAAAGCTTAGTCTTCTGATATTCTCTCATTTAATTTTCACCATTCTTGATGCATCTCCAATACATCACTTTTTACATTCTTTTACACATCTGCCT
This sequence comes from Mesoplodon bidens, assembly GCF_964165515.1. NCBI lineage: Eukaryota > Metazoa > Chordata > Mammalia > Artiodactyla > Ziphiidae > Mesoplodon > Mesoplodon bidens. The sequence goes on along the minus strand of NC_138162.1, from coordinate 23,057,877 downwards.
TTCTTACTATACTCTGAGTTCCTCAAAGGCAGGGACCATATCTTATTCATCTTTATCTCTTTAGTACTTGGATTACTGCCTAGCATGTAGTAGGCAACTAACAAATTTTTGATAAATATAGAAAGTTTATTTGGATGGTGGAACACTGGAGATGTTTTTGAACAAAGGCAGAACTTAATTATTCAGCTCAACGATTGTGTTCCAGCCAGTCTTATTTCTGGCCAGTAATATCTCAATAAGACTGTGAAAAGGATAAGAAGTGATACTTGTACTAGGTACTCTGCATTTCGTGCTGGAAATCCCCATGATTAAACTAAACTTCAAAAAAAATCACCAAAATTAAACTAAAAAAATACTAGTTTTCAGTTTTATGTATATATTTGTTGAGGAGACATTCACTGGGCACTAATGTCTATGCGAAAGCCTACACAGCTTATACTGAGTTCTCATTTTTTAAATAAACTTTCAAGTTGCTAAAAATATTTTAGTATACAGTGATATTTAAGAGATTCTTTTTTATAGAATCAAATATTTAAAGAAAGGAATCAAGTGAAATATGTCTTATGGATTATTTTCTCCCACTACATTTAAAAATCTGACTTAAAGCAGTGACTCAAGTGCTGAGCGCCCCACAAACAGATGGCATTTTATTCTTATAAATGATGGTTAAAGGAGTTATTTAGTATGAATTGGGATAGAAGACTGAGCAGGAAATTTGAGAAAAAACTGCTGGAGAAAGGAAGAAAATTCACGTTCAGGTTGCAATTATATCTGATGCTGATTAACTCAGTCATTATGCTTTAATGTAAAAGGGTAACAATCTCAACAATAGAGACTGCCAAGGCTGAGATGGTCTTTTGTGAGAAGCACAGTTCTGTGGTATCACAGACTTGGTTCTATGGCTGAAAATCAACAGTCTACAATGCTTTGTTGATCCTCAAAAATTCTTTAAAGAGCTGAGAACTTTTTAAATAAACTATATTTATTTTTATTTGGAAAATATTTTTCTTCATCTATTTTATAATGTATTGATATTTTAAATATCATAAGTTTATTATCAAAGTTGTTTACTAGATCCACAATATCTGCAGGTTTAAGACAGAAACTCGAGAGGATCTTCTGAGAAGGAGTTAAACTGACAACGTCTAGACTGTCAGTAAGTGAACTTTCTCAATGTACATTCATGAAGTACAGCATCATTTTAACTTTGAGACCTTGGGCATACCCTAACCTTACAATGTCTTGGTTTTCTCTTTTGTAAAATGGTAGTAATAATAAATAGTATCTATCTCATATGATGGTAATGAGGATTACATAAACGACTCTGGTGCAATCACAAAAATCTACTGAGCACCTACTAAGCACTGAGGATACAGCAGTGAACAAAGCACTCCCACTCCCCCTAATAGGTAATGAACTTAGCATAGTACTTAAAACACTGTAAATATTCAACTAATTATAGCTATTATTATTTTGGGAATGTCAGATATAGCTCACAGAATGGGACTGTATGTGCAAGATAAATGTGTATAGACAGTTTAAGATTCTCAGTTTATTTAAAAGCTATCAGCAAGAGGAGAGAATCTGTGGTAGATTCAAAATTGGGATTCTTTACATACTTCAGATTCTCTTCTTTTGGAAGGTACCAGTGAACCAGGTAGACTTTAGTAGGCCTTGAGTCATCTGTCTATCCTTTACACTGCCAAACTCTGGAACTTCACCCAAATACTTTTACATAGTAGTTAACAAATGAAGAGCTTTCCAAGCTGAGTTCAGGAGTCATTATAGCAAGAATGTGAATATGACTCATGAGTTTTCATTACTAATTCTCTTTGCACATATAACTGGTACTCTGGCACTAGAGAGATTCTGGTGTGGCTATAGGGATGTATAAAGCAAAAATGGAAGTTTCTTGATCTCCTTAATTTATAAGAGGTTAGGGCATCTATAGTTACCCAGGGCTTCATAAATCCCAGTAGGTGAGAAGATGAAAATGACGAAGAAGGGTGGAGAACAGTATTGTCAGAGGGTTTTAGCTTTAAATAAGTCAAGGATACCTACACAAAGAGGGAGGAGAAATGATTTAGAAGCAGTCATGGCAGGTGAGAAAGAGGTTGATCCTAATCAACCTAATTCAGAGGTGTGTGGGTCAAGAGAGAATGAGCAGCAAGCATTTGAGAAGGCTGTAAGGGAAACAATATTTTCTGTGAAGGACCAGGTTTCAAGACAGATTTAAAGCATGTGTGGGAATAGCTGAATAGTCCCAGCAACCAGGGGCCAGAATGAAACTGCTCCCAAGTGAATCCTCATGAAGACCTTCTGGGATGGTGGAAGGACTTCAAGCTTCTTCTTCAGGAGTCAGTGGAGCCTAGGTTGGATTGGGCTCCAAGGGAATTCTGTACCAGGTGGGCAGGCTGAGAAAAGATCAATTCATGTCCAGAACTTTCATCATGTAATTAAAAAAAAAAAAAAAAAAAAACCAATGGTAGGTCTTGGTGGATTTAGGGGAAAGGGTGATGCCTTCTCTGAAGTCAGCCACAGTCTAACCTTATCTTAAAAACTTATATTCAATGGGGTTATTAATCCTCAAGGCCATTTTAAATAAAGAGTTTAACATACATTAGAGGCCAAAATTAAGAAGTTAAGCAGAATGAGCTATAGATTTAATTCACAGCTAATTATATAACCTTTTACAAACCATTCTTAACTGTTCTGTACTATAGTTTCTTATTTCAAAAAAACTGCTCATGATTATGTCTGAGCCTCTTCTGTTATCACACGCAAATTAGACCATACCTATAAGAGTCCTTTGGAAGAAAGAAGTTAAAAATTATGCTTTTAAACCTAATGTCCAAACTAGAAAATCTTTCTAAGAAATTATAATTGACAACTCAATGCAGAGAACAACAGAATAAAACTAAGACAACTTAGAATTTACTATTTTTAAAACTTAGTAAATAGTGAAATATAAGTTTAAACTACTTTGGAATGAAATGACAACTTCTATCTCTATACCTTGTCTTAAGACTCATATTCAACCTCACTAGGGGCCTAAGAAATATAAATTAAAACAGTAAGATATCATTTTCTCCTTATCTGATTGGCCAAAAATTTTAAAGACTGATTACAGCTAGGGTTGAGAGTACTCTTAAACACTGCTAGCAAGTGGATACACTGGTGCAAGCTTTTAGAACAATTTGACAATATTTATCCAGAGATAAACGTACATATCCTTTAATTACACAATTCCATTTAGAATATGACTTACCAAAATACTCTTACATGTATGCAGATATATATATAAAAAGATGTTTACAGCAGCAATGTTTGCTTAAAAAAAATGAGTAACAGTATAAGTCTAAATGTATTGGTAGAGAAATGGCTGGGTAAATTGGTAAAAATGGAATAAAAGTTAGCCATGAGAAAGGTAGTCTTTATGAGCTGATAGAGACACATTCATAAAGAATTAAGTGGAAAAAAAATTAACTTATAGGACAGTGATCCTATTTTTGTTTATAAAGATCCTTTAAAAACTACAATCAATATTATTTACACAAGAAACACATACACCAAACATTCATATTCTAGTTTGTCTTAATCTGAAATTCATCCCAACAGAAAGTCATATTAATTTTTAAGCAAAAGGCTCTAGGTACAATTCATTATAAGGAAAATTTAAAAAATATTTGTGCTTTGTATCATGTCTTTGGGAAACACAAATTAAAGGGAAAAAATTCTTACTTTTTTTTTTAGATACTGACTTCTATAAGCCCTTCTGGTTGAAACTCTGACTAAAATCCCAGAGACATTTATAATATGATGCAAAATGACGTCTAAAATAACAATGTGCTAAAATTTAACATGCTACAAGTAACTGAAATGTCTTCTAAGTTACTTCTGTCTTCTTAAATCTAAAGAAAGATCTAAGATAAGCATATTTCAAGTTTTGGTGGTTTGTCCATCTTGCATGAGAATATTATACCACCAAGAGCCACCAATAAGCAGCATCAAAGCAGGCTTCAGGGCTTCCCTGGTGGCGCAGTGGTTGAGAGTCCACCTGTCGATGCAGGGGACTCAGGTTCGTGCCCCGGTCTGGGAAGATCCCACATGCCGCGGAGCAGCCAGGCCCGTGAGCCATGGCTGCTGAGCCTGCGTGTCCGGAGCCTGTGCCCCGCAACGGGAGAGGCCACAACAGTGAGAGGCCTGCGTACCGAAAAAAAAAAAAAAAAAAAGCAGGCTTCATACAGACCTTTGTATACAACTGTTAAGTGTTTATATATATTTTTTCATCTAACTATGAATGAATAGGTACACAAATTTTACATGTTATTTATTACATACCTCTTTAATTACTACCTTCACTTTGGCAAGCACATAAAGCCAAAGAAGCCAGCACAGGTTTACAATATTTATTGATGCTGCCCCCTGATGAACCCATTCAGTAGGATCCCTATCCTGAGATATTAGAGCACTGATTTACATGATCAGTGGCCAAAGGGACATGACTATCATTATACACAGTGCATAGTAAACATGCTTTTAAGTAGGCTGGCAGATGGTTACAGATTGGCACAATGCCCCCAAAGTCCGACAAATTAGTTACATGCAGGATACTCACATCAGCATAGTGGCCTATCATATCACATCTGTCACACCGTTTTCTCCAGGAAGGTCTTTCAAGACATTTGTGAGTAGAAGACATAGGCAAAAAACAGTCTAAGCAAAAGCGGGCCGGACAGGCATACTGGAGGTGTCCTCTCTCGGAGCAGAGGCAGCAGGAGCGGACTTTCTATGTGGCAGACAAACAGAAAATCTCTTTAGCAAAATACTTTAGTCTCAAATAGAATACTACTTTTTCTTTTTCAGTATAATTCCATAAAAAGTGATTTCCAATTTGGAAACACAATGAAGGTCTTGAGCATAATTATAAAATCAAACAAAATGTCTGAAATCAGAGCTTTAACAAAACCATCTGTATCCTGTGGTTGCCAAAAAGGCTTAGTCTGCATGTACTATCATCTGGCATCTATTTCTTATGCCTTGTCTTGTAGGACACTGACAAAGTGGAATGTGTCTGAGAGGGAAAGTAGGATGATGAGGATCTGGAAGCTAAGTCATAGGAGCAACAGATACAGAAAGAGGCTGCTCTGCCAGGCAAAGACAAAGAGGAAACAAGAGAGCCATCTCAAATATTTGAAAGGCAATCATTTGGGAGAGGAAGTTGGTAAGGGAAGGAATATTTGTTAAGGGCTTACTAGTGTCAAGAAATGTCTAAGAGTTCTGTGTTATTTCAAAGATTGATGTATCTGTTTAACATAATTTACATCATAAACATTTATAAATGCCTAAAATTATAATTTTCTAACAATGAAAATTATCCCACAATTAAACAAGTCGTGTCATAAAGTAGAAGGTTTAGAAGTGAAATGAGTCTCAGGAATCAATCTGATTCAATCTTCTCATTTTATAGAAAAGAAAAAAGAAGCACAAAAGGTGAAGTGATTTGCCTAAGGTTGTACAACTACTAATGGGATGCTGAAATTGATTCTGGCTGTAGATTTATTGTTCTTTACTACTACTCTAGGCTGCAACCTACATAAACATGTAATATGAAATTTAACACATATAACATTTGAATTGTAAGATTATAAGGGTTCGAACCCTATGATTTTGATTTTAACAATGTGGAAAGACACATTACATATTTCACATACTTGTGGAAAGGGGCAGTTTTTTGACAAATGGCCACATTTGTCACAATTTCTACAGGTAACGTTTTTGTTGACTGAATAGTATCGGTGGGTCCATCTTCCAGATGTTCTTTTTTTACCTATCTGTGCCTAAGGGAAAAAAAAGATCAAGAATTAAAATTATTTCACTCTGTTTAAGAGAATTAACAGTCATAATCTGTTCAATTTAGAACTTAGCAACAGGGAATTTTGTATTCTTACAAGGAGTTAGAAAAACTTAAAAGGGGTGCCATGAAAATAGCTCTACTTTTCGTCTGCCCATCTCCCCTTTTCTTTTACACTTCTCCATATGGTTCCATTTCTTTTTTATCTTTCTCTACTTACGGTTCAGGTCTAGTAGGGGCACTGAAATGCATCATTTAGACATTCCAGTGGCATTCAGAGTCAAAGATATTGCTGACATATATCTGGATGTATACATTTTTCTGGATGAGAAACTTGCTTAAATTTTTAGTTAGGGGTTGGTGTTTTTTATGATTTTGTCCTTTATAAAGTTATAAAACCACATAGTGACCAAATACATTCCTTCTTTTGAACAGTCCAGGGTTACTGCTTACAAACTGGATTTTAATTTCTAAGAGAGAATGAGATAATTTCCTTCCCCTAGAGTCCTTTTAAGATCCATTCTGCCTACACGGATCCAATTCTAGCTGTCCCATATTTTAGCCAAAATCCAGTATCTTGCAAGAGAACATTAGCAAAGCATATCATATGGACTATCTAAAGAGGAATACCTAAATGCCAACCATGCTTTTATCTTGTTTGGTACAATTCCATCTTTGAAAAAAACTTTCATCTTTTACTTGTTATTCTGCTGAATTGGCCAAGTAGACCTCAAAAGGAGACACAATCTAATTATCTCTTAACATTTTCCTTATACCAAGCTGTAAAATTACTCTCTTTTCTAACCATCTGTCATAATTAAGGCTAATAATTGACAAAGACAAACACCTGCCACATCCTAAATATAGACTAACCATTTCCTTACACTGAAGAAGCAGTTATTTCCGGTGTTGATCTTTAGTGCTATCAGGCAAAATGGGCTGAGAGGACTTACCATAGCAGAGAAGAAACAAAAGGGAAAGGGGGACTAAATCATTATGGCAATTAACTGACTGACAAAAATCAAGGCTGAACTACTACGCTTCTGAAAAATTCAATCACCCATAGACTAAAATTAAACTTTTTCTTACAAGATACTTGGATTGCTGCTACTTTAAAAAAGCTTATTAAGTCATCATAATGAAATGAAACTATGCCTCAAAGAAAATTATTATTCTATTATTCATAACTTCAAAAATGTTTTGATTTTACCTCAACGTCTTTGTCACTGATGAACCAGTTTACACCATCTTCTCCTACAAAACAAATAAAATGTTACTCAATCTTGACACCTTTAAAGCACTTGATTGACAATAAATTATTCAATCTGTCAGTATTGAAATTGAACCCCAAAGGTATAGTGAGAACCCCTTAACATCTTATCTTGACACCGTCATTATTTGTGTGGCTCTGAACAAATACTTAACCTCTCTTAATCTCAGTTTCCTTACCTGTGAAATGGGAATAATAGTATTTTCCCTGTATACCTAAAAAATATTGTGCAAATCAAGTGAGATACGTGAAAATGCTTTGAAAACCATCAAACTATAAACAAATATATATATATATATAAATCACTGAAGGGACCAAAAACCCAACAGCAGGTGCAGAGAGAAATTTTATCTGAACTTCCCTTATCTGACTAAAAGCCTGCTTTGTGAGTCAGCTGCCACAGCCCCTCTCCCCAACCCAGAAGTCTCTAGTCAGGAAAGTCACTGACCTTGGGTACCAGGACATTCCCCCAAAACTGTGTAAACAAGCACATCAAAACCTTCTATCAGGGCTTCCCTGTTGGCGCAGTGGTTGAGAGTCTGCCTGCCGATGCAGGGGACATGGGTTCGTGCCCCGGTCTGGGAAGATCCCACATGCCGCGGAGCAGCTGGGCCCGTGAGCCATGGCCACTAAGCCTGCGAGTCCAGAGCCTGTGCTCCGCAACGGGAGAGGCCACAACAGTGAGAGGCCCGAGTACCGCAAAACAAATGAACAAAAAATCCTTCTATCTTCTGAAGCCCTAAATCCTCCCTTTTGTTAAGTTAGTATACAAACCTTTACCTTTGGCTATTTAGTGAGTTACTCATTACTGAGTGCTTCCACCCTTGGTCTTTTCTCCTGTAACTCTCTCTATTTGTCAGTTAACTCGCAGGCCCCCCACCATTCAGACCCAAGTAGGTAGAAGAAAGGTTTTTCCTTCCAATATCAGTATTAACTGTGTCCGCCAGCTTCTCACTGTAACATTTTTATAAGGTGGACTCTGAATACTATCTCATGATTAGAGCTAGGAATTTAGCACTGTATTTTACAACATCAAAAATAGTGAAGTAAAAGAGCAAAAACAGAAGGCCAAATATCCAGAAGACAGTGACCAATCTAAAAATATAACTGTAAAAACCTACGGGGGTGGGAGTCCTACATTTTTCTTTATCAGCTGTTTCCTTCTCTTAGCACTGCCCCTTTACAAACTTGCAAATGGCTGCTATTCCCTTGGTCCATCCATGGCCAAGGAGGAAGGGACATATGACTAATGCAGAAGCTAAGGTGTCAACAAAGGACTGAAAGATTTTTTCTTCCCCCAAAGCAAAGATTTCCTCCATCCTCCTATCTACTCTTCTTCTCTATCTCAAAAACACAAATTGAGCTTGACTCTTCTTTGAAAGGAATTTTGAAGAGACATGAAGTAATCTACATTTTCCCAGGCCTACCAGGAGTAAGTGTCTAGAGATACATTTTAAAATAAAATACCTTTACTAAGAAAACCAAGAGGCTGCTTTACAAAAAGACCAATCCATAGGAGAGCAGAGATGCTGTGCTGATGATTATTTCCTTTGTAAAATTCGGAGGCTGCATCCATATACTGAGAGTGGAGAATACATTAAATAGCAGCAGCTTCTATTCCTTCATCATCACCATCCACGCTATTATTCTTTCATTCAAAGGATTCATCTAAGGAGCATGCTTTGCTGTAACTTTCAAAGCTGCCTTTTGTACCTCAGTGTCCTTCATCATTAAAACTCAAAATGACCACTTAAAATCACTTTAATTATAAAACTGACTTAATATTGTCCTTAAAAAATGAACTCCCAAACCAAGGAAATGCAAAATAGCAACTGTTACCACCCTCAAACTCCAATAAATTTACACATGAACAGAGAATATTGAAAGAAGGGAAGGTTTACAAGGGAGATCAGCTCCATTTAGATTGTTTTAACATACCCATGGAATTCAACAATATTCTAGGTACACTCCTCCTCGACAAGCTACAGTATATTCTTACTGTAGAAAATTTGTCAGCAAGTACACAAAATAGGCTTCAATTACAAATGAAATCAGACTTCTGGGTGGTAAATGAAGTAAAGGCATCACGAGGAAAATATAAGTCAACTCTTGGCCCTACTCATGGTTCAGTTTTGGTTCTACCCTAGCAGTAACTGACTCTTATACCTATCTTGTTTGCCCCTTAACTCCAAATCCCAACCTAATGGAAGCTTTGTCTAAGAGCAACTCATTAGAACTTCCACAGGCAGCCAATTCTCCACTTTGCTCAATTTCTGGTAAGGGACTTGTCAGAAATGTGGGTTCCAGACTTAACCCTATCTCTTATTTGCTGTGTGGCGTCAGGCAGGTTATTTACCCTCTCTGGGTCTGTTTAGTAATGGGTTGGATAAAGTGGTATCCATGGTATCTTCTAGCACTAAGTTTCTGTGATTCTATCAAATTTTCATTCATTACTGGAATCAAATACATTGTTACTTAGTCTACATTACCTAAATCGTCCAGGTCTTTGCAACCAACAGAGTGTCTTGACTTAAAGACAACTTCCCCACAGGGCCCAGGAGCACCCATCTTCTATGTGTGTACCAGCCAATGCCACAGAATATAAAATGGGATTGCCCTAAAGTGTAAAATTAGGACTGCCCTAAAGATGCCTAATATCAACTCTTACCTGCTTTATAACCTTGTCTTGCTAAGATCCAGAACTATGATTCTTTTCAGACTTCAGAACTGTAATCAAAGCAATAACTGATAACTCTCTTTGCATTAAATTAGCTCAGTTTAACAAACATGTATTGAAAGGTTACAATAAGCAAGGTGCTATAGGGTAAACAAAACTGATAAGAGCTTATAACTTAGGCAAACACAAACAGATAAAAAGAAAAGGAGTAGGAGAAAACCAAACAAGATGCTATGGTAAATTCAGAGGAAGAGCAGATATCTGAATTTAGGGAGAAAGGGGAAATAAGTCACAGAAGGCTGTGCCATAAAGAAAACTGTATTGAGGTATAATTTACATATTATAAAATATACCCACGTAAAAAATACAGTATGATGCATTTTGACAAACGTACACACCTGTGTAACCACCACAAAAATCAAATGTAGAACATTTCCATCATCCCAAAACGTCACCTTGAGCATATTTGCAATCAATCCCCTACCCGAGGCAACCACTGATTTGCTTTCACTCACGACAGATTCATTTTACCTGCTCTAGGGCTGCATATGAATAGAATCATACATTATGTACCATTTTGTATATGGCTTCTTTCACTCTGAATATTTGTGAAAGTCATTGTTTATGTTGTTAGGTAGTAGTAGTTTGTTCCTTTCTTACTGCTGAGCAGTATTCCACTGTGTGGCTACAACAATTTGTTTAGCTGTTTATCTCCTGAAGAACATTTAGGTTGTTTCCAGTTTTTCACAATTATAAATAAAGTAGCAATAAACATTCTAGTGAGACTCTCTTCTTACTTGACATAAGTTTTCATTTCCCTTGGGAAAATAGCTAGGAGTAGAATTATTAGATATGGTAAGTATGTCTTTACCTTCATATGAAACTGGCAAATTTTTCCAAAGTGATTGTATCATTTCGCACTCTTTTCAGCATTGTATGAGAGTCCCAGCTAGCTTCATAATCTTACCAATACTTGGAATTTCAGTTATTTATTTTAAAAAATTTTATTGGTGTATAGCTGATTTACAACACTGTGTTAGTTTCTGCTGTACAGCAAGGTGAATCAGTTATACATAAATATATAGCCACTCTTTTTTAGATTCTTTTCCCATATAGGTCATTACAGAGTATTGAGTAGAGTTCCTTGTGCTATACAGTAGGTCCTTATTATCTATTTTATATATAGTAGTGTGTATATGTAAACCCCAATCTCCCAATTTATCCCTCCCCCACCCTTTCCCTCTTGGTAACCATAAGTTTGTTTTCTATATCTGTGACTCTATTTCTGTTTTGTAAATAAGTTCATTTGTACCATTTTTTTAGATTCCACATATAAGTGACACCATATGATATTTGTCTTCTCTGTCTGACTTACTTTACTCTGTATGATAATCTCTAGGTCTATTCATGTCACTGCAAATGGTATTATTTCATTCTTTTTTATGGCTGAGTAATATTCCATTGTATATACATATCATATCTTCTTTATCAATTCATCTGTTGATGGACATTCAGGTTGCTTCCAAGTCTTGGCTATTGTAAACAGTGTTGCCATGAACACTGGGGTGCATGTGTTCTTTCGAATTATGGTTTTCTCTGGATATATGCCCAGGAGTAGGATAGCTGGATCACATGGTAGTTCTATTTCTAGTTTTTTTAAGGAACGTCCATACTGGTTGTACCAATTTTGGAATTGTCAGTCTTTTAAATTTTAACCTTAGAATGGGTGTGAAGTAGTATTCATTATGATTTTAATGGGCATTACTCTGATGAGTACAGTGAATAAAGCCAGTATTATTGCCTCCTTTCCAATCTGTATGCCTTTTCTTTCTTTTTCCTACCTCACTGCCGTATGCAGGACTTCCATTATGATACTCAATATTAGTGGTGACAGCAGATAATCTTTGCTTTGTTCCCAATTTTAGGGAAAAAACATATTCAGATTTTCACAATTAAGTATACTGTTTGCTGTAGATTTTTCATAACAGGTTGAGCAAATTCCTTTCTATTCCTAGTTTCCTGAGTTTTTAATATGAATGTGTGTTGAATTTTATCAAGTGCCTTTTCTCTATCAACTGAGATAGCCCATGGTTTTTCCTCTCTCTTTCTCTTAATACAGTGAATTACAGTGATTTCATTTTCAAATGTTAAACCTTGTATTCTGTGATTAACTCCACTTGGTTAGGATGTATTATTCTTTAGAATATGCTGCAGAATTCAACTTGCTTTTATTGAGAATTTTTACATCTGTGTTCATGAAGGATATTGGTTTACACTTTTTTTATAATGTCTGTCTTGGTTTTGATATTGGTGTAAAACTGGTCCTACAAGAGTTCGGAAGTGTTGGGAAGAGTTTGTGTAGGACTGATATTATTTCTTCCTTAAATATCTGATAGAATTCACCAGTGAAGTCATCTAGGTTGGAGTTTTCCTTGTTTGTGGACCAAGAATTTTACTTGTAGGAAGGTTTTAAAAGAGTAATTCAATTTTTTTAGTAGATATGGAGCTATTCACATTTTCTATTTCTTCTTGGGCCAGTTTTGATAATTTGTGACTTTCAAGGAATTTGTCTATTCTAAATTGTTGAAATTATTGGCATAAAGTTGTCCATAATACTCTCTTATTCTTTTCCTTTGAGTAATCTAATTTGTACTTATGCCTATTCAGTAAATTTTTTTTTTTTTTTTTTTTTTGTGGTACGCGGGCCTCTCACCGCTGCGGCCTCTCCCGCTGCAGAGCACAGGCTCCGGATGCACAGGCTCAGCGGCCATGGCTCACGGGCCCAGCCGCTCCGCGGCATGTGGGATCTTCCCAGACCGGGGCACGAACCCGTGTCCCCAGCATCGGCAGGCGGACTCTCAACCACTGCGCCACAAGGGAAGCCCTATTCAGTAAATTTTTAATCTCAGATATATATTTCAGCTCTAGAAGTTCCATTTGCTTCTTTTTTATACCTCTCATTTCTCTTACTATATTTCTCCCTTCCTTTAAATTTCAGAGTACATTTTTAACAGCTGTTTTAAAGTCCCTGCTGCTAATTTCATATTCTCTGTCATTTCTAGGTTTGTATCACTTGACTGATTCTTCTCCTGGTTATGAGTGACATTTTCCTGCTTTTTTGAATGCCTAGTAATTTCCCCCCCCCTTGGTTGCTACTGAGGTACACTGTTGAGTGTCTTTTTTTAAAATTTATTTTATTTATTTATTTATTTTTGGCCGTGTTAGGTCTTTGTTGCTGTGTGCGGGCTTTTTCCAGTTGCGGTGCAAGGGCTTCTCATTGCGGTGGCTTCTCTTGTTGTGGAACATGGGCTCTAGGCACGTGGGCTCAGCAGTTGTGGTGCATGGGCTTAGTTGCTCCGTGGCATGTGGGATCTTCCTGGACCAGGGCTCGAACCTGTGTCCCCTGCATTGGCAGGCGGATTCTTAACCACTGTGCCACCAGGGAAGGCCCTGTCGAGTGTCTTGATTTTTTCTTACTTTAAAAAGTGTGAGAATCTGTTTTGACAAGCAGTTAAGTAACCTCCAGATCAGCTGACCCTTTTGAGACTTTTAAAGCTTTGCTAGGGTAGGTCCAGAGTAGCTTTTACTTAGGGTTAATTAAGCCCTACTACCAAGATGTATCTTCTGGGGTCACTACTGAATGTCTAGGGTGTTTAACACAGTCTCTCCAATCTGGCAAGTAAGAACTCGGGTAAGTTCTGGGAATTGTTTGGCTTCCAGTAGGTTTTTGTCCACATCTAGCGGAGTTCTGCCCTATCCATGGGCAGAGAAGAACTCAGAATCCTTGGTATTCATGGGTACACCCCAACGCAGATTTCTGGAGTTATATCCATTTCAGCTCTCTCTCTCTCTCTCCAGTACTCTGCCTCACAAACTACAGCTTCTTTAGCCTCTCTGAACTCTGATCTCTGTCTTCTCATCTTAGTGAGATGGACATGTTGTGCCTGGGTTCCCTTTCTTAGCACCATGATGCAGGTTGATTGCAGGGTGCACCTCATTCGTTTCCATATTCTCATGAATCATAGTCCAGTACTGCCTGTTGTTCAATGTCTGAAAATGTGCTAATTGATCTGTAGTTAAGTCAATCCACTAAAATTTTTCATTTCAAATATTGTATATTTCAGCTCTATAAGTTCCCTTTGGTTCTTTTTTATATCTTCCATTTCCCTTCTTATTATATGCCTCTTTCCCTTTAAACCTCTGTATATTTATAATGTCTGTTTTAAAGTCCTTGTCTGCTAATTTCATCATCTCTGGTCAAGAGGGCAAGTCTGGTATAAGTTAACACAATATGGCTGGAAGCAAACATCTTGAATAGGATTTTAACAGGTGATGAAGGACATGAGTAAAAAGGAAAGGCACAAGCAACATAATGAAAGAGGTAAAAGGATACAGCAAACAATACAGGTTGACTGGAACAAAGGGTGTGATAATTCCTTTACTAAGAATTTTACCTTTTTATATATAAAGAATACTGAGAATTAAAATATTATTACTTACAAGAAGCTTTTTACCTGAAACACATATGAGGACTTACTAATTAATATTAAATCTATTCTTCCAACTAAGAAATTTTACTAATTAATATTACATCTATTCTTACAACTAAGAAATTTTCCATGTCTTTCCTCTTTTAGTTTAACTTTAAAAGTCTTGACTTCCTACTGTGTGGAGCTTTCCAAGGAATAGTACATCAGTCTTCTTTCTGCCAGAGTAGTACTCTTGAAAGCAGAGACAGTAAAACAGTATTACAGGGTGCTTTTGTTAATACTATGCAACAAACAGAATATTTCCTGTCTTTTGAAATAACTTCAAGACAAAAAAGCAAACCCCAAAGGAAAGTGAACTCATAACCTTACACATTTTACATATTTTCTCCTATTTCTGGAACTATTCTGCTATCTTTATTTCTCCGTTCCTCCTTTCCCTCCTTCCTTCTCTTTCTCTCATGCATAAAGATAAACATCTTCCAAATTTATATGGTGATGGTGACTCACAGTCTATAAATTGTTTTAAATACATATTTCATCTTCAGAACAATCTTGTATGGTTACACAAATGTTCATTTTTAAAATGTGTGTGCTTTCTACAAAAAATTGCAATTGTTGCTTTTGTGAAATATAGTGCTAATGTAGCTATGTACCCATAAGACTGCATTCAGTTTTCAAAGGATCTAAGGAAGAGTTTGGGCTAGATTTCTGAGGAGTAAAGCCAGTTCATGCTCTGCTTCAATTATACTTAGTCTGCCTAAATTCTGGTGGGTGGGAATTGGTGAAGATCGTTTCTTTGCTGAGGAAGCAGGCACAATTATAGAGCTGGTTCTCTCTACCTTTTGGGATAATTTGACAGGAAGTAGGAGTTAGTGAAATGTTTTTCCTAAGATCACCAAAGATTATAGAAGATTTCACTTCAGCATATCTAGTTGGTCATTTTCAGTACAGGAGCCAGGTACTAAGAAGAATCTTTTCCTGAGCCTAATACACTATAGCCCCTTCTTACACGGAAGCCATAGGTGCCTTACATTTTCTAGATATCCTAATTTCTAACATCTAAAATTTTAAGTCTCATTACAATTCAGTGAAAAGGTATATATTTATGATTTCCTCCGCATACAATGGACTTGAATTTAATATTCAGCAAAGTAGATACAAAAAGTTATTTTGCCACTACTAATTATTTAAGAACGTAAATGTAATTTTCCTCAAAGTATAAAATGTTTTCATTTAATGTAGCGTTGAGTTAATTTTCAACAAATATTCACTGAAAATCTCTCATGTAAAAGACAGTGTAGGAGGGAGAAAGATGACTAAGACATGGTGCTTGCCCTCAAGGAACTTATCATATAGTAGAGTAGTATGTACTATCTTGGGGCTAAAGAATCTAAAAAGTATTACTGTGTTAAGTAAATAACCATGATAATCTCATTTTTAAAAAATAGGATGGGACTTCCCTGGTGGCACAGTGGTCGAGAATCCACCTGCCAATGCAGGGGACACGGATTAGATCCCCGGTCCAGGAAGATCCTACATGCCGCAGAGCAACTAAGCCCGTGTGCCACAACTACTGAGCCTGCGCGCCACGGCTACTGAGCCTGCGTGCCACAACTACTGAAGCCTGCAGGCCTAGAGCCTGTGCTCCACAATAAGAGAAGCCACTGCAATGAGAAGCCCACACACCGCAATGAAGAGTAGCCCCCATTCGACGCAACTAGAGAAAGCCCATGCGCAGCAACGAAGACCCAACGCAGCCAAAAATAAATAAAATTTAAAAAAATTTTAAAGAATAAGATGATTTAATTAACATCAAGTTTTTAAAAAGATTGAAAGTCCTCTATTATTTGGGATATGGGTTACTTAACAAGAAATACTGAATTCTACCAATGATCAATTAATTAACTTAGGATGACTGTGTCACCAAAACAGTCTTCATACAATATTAAGTATGTCAGTTCTCTAGCAACTGTTTTCTCTCCAAATAATTGGTGAGTCTATAGACAGGCTCACAGATGCGGATTGGGAAAAAAGAGACAATGGTTGGTAGATACCTGCAATCCCTCAGGAACCTAGATTTGGGGCATTCTCAATACCTTTTCTCTCACTTGCAGTATACAGCCAAAACTCTGGCTCATATGACATGGCATTCTTTCACTACATTAAAAAACACTGAGGGACTTCCCTGGTGGTCCAGTGGTTAAGACTCCATGCTTCCACTGCAGGGGGCGTGGGTTCAATCCCTGGTCAGGGAACTAAGATCCCACATGACGCATGGTATGGTCTTAAAAAAAAGCCAAGAAAACAACAACAAACAAAAAACAAAGACCCCACAAAACATAAAGATCAATTGAGGTTAAATAATTTGGCAGTTATAGCAAAGAGACAAATCAGACATATTACATTTCTAAATTTATTGCCCACACTCCCTTTTTACATACCTAACATTTTAAACTAAAAGGTCCTACTGTTTGTAATTTAACACTTCTAGCGCTTTCCCTTTTCTATACTTTTGGTCATTTTATTCCCTTGATCGTCAACACCATAACCCTCTTTGCCCAATTTTCTACCCAACTCAGTCCAATTTCCATGATTATAATTTTTTTTTTCCCTGCAGGGCTGCTTTCCCTCCAAAGGCTGGGGAAGATCCATTTCCTGGCCTTTCCCAGCTTCTAGAAGCTGCCTTTACCTTCGAAGCCAGCGGCAACACTTTTTTTTCGGCCACACACGAGGCTTGTGGGATCTTAGTTACCCAACCAGGGATCGAGCCGGGGCCCCTGGCTGTGAGAGCACAGAGTCCTAACCACCGGACTGTCAGTGAAGTCCCATGATTATAAATTCTGAATATTCTGTAAGGCTCTGCTCTTCATATTTAATGAGTATATGGGTAATATTCAGTACATTTCTCATTTGACCTCTGTGAGCAGTCAACAATTTCTTGGCTGATAAAACAAGCTACTTTCCTAGTTCTTGTTCCCCTTTACAGTTTCTTCTTCCTTCAGTGGCCACTTGGTATATTCCATTCTTTGTCCTCATTCTCATTCTACATTCTTTGTCCCAGGTTGTCATACGTGGCCATTGAGAGAACCACCAAACCTGTATTTCCAGGCCCAATCTTTTCTTGAGCTCCTGATCTATGGGATATTGGGATTAGATATCTTATAAGTAACTCAAACTCATAATTACTAAGAATAAATTCTTTACCTTCTCCCCATTCCTTGCGTTTCTCTCTTAAAAACAAACCCTACTTCTCCTCCTTGTATATTCTATCTCAATAGCTTGTACCACAGTTTATTTTCCAAATCAAAACCTCAACTCTTCGCTTTCACCTTTCATACAATTGCTCACCAAATCTATTCATAATAACCTCAATGCCATTAGGCTGACCCAGAGACACTTAACTTCTCACCTAGATTATTAAAATAATTTCTAACTATCTCTAGTACCACAACCCATTTTTGCCTTCCTCTGTTACTGGAATAATGTTTCTTTCTTTTTTATTTAGGGATTTTTTTTTTTTTTAAGGTATAGCTGACATATATTAGTTTCAGGTGTATAACATAACGATTTGATATTTGTATATATTGTGAATGAAATAATGTTTCTAAAACAGAAATGTGAAAACATTTTGCCCTGAATGATCCCTCAATGCCTGCAGAATCAATGTAAAACTCCTCTGTATGTCACACAGTGCCTTCCAAGATTTGGCCCTTACCTATTTCTCTGGCTTCACCTTCCTGATGCCAATGCTCCAGCTATGCCTAATACTTTTCCCAATGTGTCCTCTTGTTCTCTGCAACTATGCTTATGCATGTATTCCCTGGAACACAAGCCAACCCCAATTTCAACCACTTGGAACTAGGACTTGGTCTTCAAGTCTCAAATCATGTGTCACCTCATCCACTGAAGTCATCCCTGATAACACCTCAAAAGCAGAGATGATCACCCTCAACTTTGTAACATCTTGGACTTTAACCTTGTCATTTCTATCTTTGTATCATCCACACACCAAAGCATGATTCCTTAGTTGTCATACGTACTCATGTTTACTGAATGAATTACTTAAATAACATTTCCTCTTTTGAATTCATTCTGTAGAATTATTTTCTCTCTCACTCATAGTCTAAAGCAGCTTATTTGTATCTCTTAGGCTATTGAGAATTTCTAAACTTTGTATTAAGACCTATATTAATAAATATTTTATTTCCATCACAAAATTGTAAGTTCTAGCTAACTATCCAGTTATCAGCATATCTTGCATACTGTGAATGGAAAAAATTTAAAAGAAAAAGGAAAGAAAAGGAAGCATACGTAACATGTTTACATGTATGCTCACACAAGTAAACACTGTTCTGAACTGGGGTACATTAGCCAATAGATAATTTTATAGATTGTCATTGTATATATAAAAGTTCAATTGATAATTCTCAATGGCTAAGGAAAAAACTTGGAATTTCTGTAGTAAGCAACTCTAGAAACTAAAAAAGAACTTTAAAAAATCACTGTTATCGAATAAAATTACTTGGCAGACACAGGATTCACATGTAATCTAAGATAATTGGACATTTATAGATAATCCTGCCTGTACCTAGCCAGGGTTTATGGATTAAAGATCACAAAGATGAAGCTGCAAGATATTTGTTATGTCCTTTCCTGAGCCTAACTCCACTATACCAGATTTCCCCCTGGGATCTTCTCACTTTTAATAAGCAACTGAACCAGCCACAAATGAAGTTACTATTCCCAACTTCATCAGTAGCATCTGTTATTTCAACGGAAACTTTTGAAATACACACAATGCCACATGCAAATCCCCTGAGGGCTGAGCCACTTTATTCACATGTATTCTTCTCAAACTGCTCTTTATTTCTGTCTTGGTTTTCTCTTATTTATACTTTTCCATTTAACACTGGTCACAAAACCATTTCGTCATTAAATTTTTGCATTGTGTAACTGGCAATAGTTTAAATAAAACAATTTTAGTAGAATTTGCAAGTCAGGCATCAAATTGTTCATCTTATTTTAAATCATATTAAATTTACCAGAAATTTTATATTTTTAAATGTGTGTAAATGATAAATGGGGATTTATCTTTTCTTTTTTTAGAGATAGAGGAGGAAGAAGAAAGAGGAAATAAATACAGGTGCTTAGCACAGGGTTATACAGAGCTCTTGCAAAGTTTATCAGTCATATAAAGGCTTTTGTGTATCCCCAAAGACACACACACACACACACACACACACACACACAGAGTTCCCTCTCATCCCCCATTCCCTACACCCCAAGGATTTAGTCAATAAACCACCTGCTTAAGAAATACTTGTTTAGAAATAAAAGACTCCTCAAATTACACTAAATAACAAGAACAGAAAAGGAAAAAGTATCAACAGAAACAGTAAATATGGTGGGATTATGGGAGTTGTTTTTTCTTCTTTTAAAGATATCTACTATGATTCCTACTCCCCACTTTCACCCTTTCCTGTCCAAAATATACAATGTGGACACTTGAAACATCTGTAAAATGATAAGCACATATAAAACACATCCAGATTTAATGAAGAGGCTACTTTTTAAAAGATATTATAGGTTTCTAGAGAAGATTTAAAGGCTATATAAATTTGGTATCTACCTGCTGGTAAAAATTTAATACCAATCTGTAAGCTATATTCTTTCAGCCATCCTTCTATTCAACACTTCTTTGTCTCCTTCCCAAATCCTTTTTCTTTTTCTTTACTTATCATTAACTTTGTGTGTGAGCACATGTATGGTCTTCAATGTCTGGTTCTCTCTTCACTCTCTCCTTGGTGAAATAAGTCACTCCAAAACAATTCGTTTTTATTATTTTGGGGCTCATATTTTCTTCAAATCTCTCTCCAGGCCTTAAGACCAAATATGTCCCGGCTTACATTTATAACTGTTTACAGGATGTATCACAAACATTTATATTACAGTCATTGCAAACATAACATATCCGAAGCACAACTCATCTTTACAACCCCACTTGAAACTGGCTCTTTCTTCCCTGCTGTTATTAATGACTCAAAATATAGGTTCGTTTTCATCTTAAGCCAATATTTCACCCCATTATCCAATCAGGCCAGGTCTTAAATCCACAGTATATTTCTTTAAAATGTCTTTCCAAGCCAATATGTTGGTTTCCTTCCAGTCATCACCATTTGTTCACCACCTCAGATCTAGGATTTCTGCACTGTCCCCGTGCCTTCAACTTCAATTGCTACATACCAGATAAGTTTTCTCTTTAAATTCATAATTTCCTATTTTATTGCTAATTTTTATCAAAGTAATACATGCACATGGTATTTAAAACTCCAATAATACTTTAAAAAGTGTAAAAACAGCAATTTTCTCCTCCCTACTCCAGCTCCCACTCCCCAGAGGCAAGCAGTTTCAATTCTATTTCTTTTGGTATTTATCTGCATACTTCTAAATAATGTTCATCCTGATATTTATGGATTTATCTATTTTATGCATTAATATCTAAATTCCTAATAAAGTAAAAGGGGATTCAGTTTTCTTGTAACAATCTATCTGACTTTCTTTTCTCTCCATCCTTCTTCCCAGGTTAATATTCAATTTATGGCTGTGTAGTAGTACACTGTTTCTCCTCTGATACAATTCTTTAATTTTCCTGTATTTAATACTAGCCTACTTGTTTCATTTACCTGCTCTGAAAAGTCTACTTACTACCATGCCAGCCACTAGCACCTCATCTCTCTACAAGGCCAATGTTTAGTTATCTTCAGATCTCCAGCATTAGAGCAGCGCCTGCTGCATTATACTGGGAAAAACAGTCATCACCATTCATCACCTGGGTCTAACAGACCCTTTAATAATGTAAGTCATTTTACAAATAATTTAAAGAGGAAGTGATAATGAAAAACCACTTTATTAGAAATCTAAATAAGAATTTAAACATGGCAAACCCCTATTTTTATTTTATATATTCTTATCTTGAAGTTAAATATACCTGAAATGGATAACATCCTAGAATACAACTAACTGCTCATCAATTGTTATGTATGAACTTGGAACACATCCATTTTGTAAATATTAATACCAGATTTCAAATATATCTCTTTTTTGCTCCATAATTACAAAACGTTTTTACTTTTAGATTTATAACCACCAATTAGAATGACCAATCCATTCAATTTTTTTCACTTCCATATGATCTATTTCCTTCTAGTACCTCTGCATACACATCTGCCTTCAGCACCTGTCCACTTGAAACAAACCGTATCAAGTGAACTGTGGTACACAAATATCATAAAATATGAAATAATACAGCCAACACATCCTTTTATCAAAGCAGGATGGTACAGATTCTTGTCATAAAATATTGTGTGGCAAAGAACTTCCTGTTGTTTGACTGACTAGATGAGAATACCTTATTTCCTTTCTGTACTTAGAAATACATTGTTCATTCACCAGTTCTTAAGACTGAGAAAATTCATCTGTGATATCCTCTAAAAAATTATAGTCTGAGACTTCACTTAAAAGGCCAAGTTCATCACATCATTAAAGGCTGGGTACTACAACTTGTCTCTTTGCATTCATGTTCTGATTCATCTAATAACTGTGAAATGTCTTCCTCTGTTAATTTTCTTCTATTTGCCAATTTGGGCAGAAAATGTAAAATTCTGAATTTTCAACTGTGTTCAATGAAAGCTTAAAAAGATGGTGCCTCCAGACTTCTTTTATACATTCATGAAAGATAATGCAATACTTTGGGCATCAAAATAAGGAAACTGGGCTTCCCTGGTGGTGCAGTGGTTGAGAGTCCACCTGCCGATGCAGGGGACACGAGTTCGTGTGCCGGTCCAGGAAGATCCCACATGCAGCGGAGCGGCTGGGCCCGTGAGCCATGGCCGCTAAGCCTGCGCGTCTGGAGCCTGTGCTCTGCAACTGGAGAGGCCACAACAGTGAGAGGCCCGCGTACCACAAAAAAAAAAAAAAAAAAAAGGAAACTGAAGGATGATGAAACAGTGAAGATTTATTTCACTATTACATCATCATTCTAGGCAATTCCCTCATTCTTCTGTTGTTTTTTTAAATTAGTTTTTTTAATTAGTTTTACTCTTTTTTAACATAGTTGGAATAATTGATGAGTAATGATAAAATTATTCTTAGGATGATGAAATAGTAAAATGTTTTAAGATATGGCAAAAATAAGATCACTAGGATCCCATGACGTATCTTAGATTTATAAAAGGAACCAATGGGCCCACTTAGTAATTCTGAGATAGAATGAGTTTTATTCTATTACGAAAAGTAAATCTTCTCTCTGTTCTTTGGAAGAACTCTAAGAACGAATAAAAGTCATGACATATAAATTCTTAGAAATAGTTAGAAATGCTCACAAGAGAAACAAACTAAAATGGGGTCTAATGAACCTGATGGTATACTGAGGGTTAAACTAAACATTCTTCTCAACTCTTGCCATTACACATTCAACAAATATTTACTGAGCTACTGCCATACTGAGGCACCATTCTAGGTCCTTGGGCTATTTAAACAAAATAGAGATTGCTACCCCTGTAAAACTTGCATTCTAGTGTCTCTCTAGGGTAGAGAGACAATAAACAACAAACATAACAAATAAGTAAATGATGTATCTTATCAGTAATAAATGCTTTTGAAAAAAGAAAAAGTAGAGCATGGTAATGGGAATTGGTAGTGTTGGATATGAACTACAATTTTACATAGGGGGGACAGAGTAGACCTCATTGATATTTAAGCAAAAACTTAAATGAGATGAGGGAATTAGCCATGCAGTTCTGGGATATCCCAGGCAGTAAGAACAAAGTCCTTAAAGCAAGAATATTCTTGGTGTGACTGAAGAACAGCAGGGGGGCCAGTGTGGTTAGAACAGTGTGAATGAGGGGGAGGTGAGGTCAAAGAAGTACAGGGTTGCCAGTTTACAAGGGCCTTGTAGGCCTTATAAAGATACTTGCTTTTATTCTGAGTGACATGGTAAGTCAGTGGAGGGTTTTGAACAGAGGAGTGATATGATTTGACTGACAATTTAAAGAATCACTCTGTTGGGACTTCCCTGGTGGTCCAGCAGTTGAGACTTCGCCTTCCAATGCAGGGGGTACGGGTTCGATCCCTGGTCAGGGAGCTAAGATGCCACATGAGTCGGGGCCGAAAAACCAAAACATAAAACAGAAGCAGTAATGTAACAAATTCTGTAAAGACTTTAAAAATGGTCCACATCAAAAAAAAAAAAATCTCTTTAAAGAATCACTCTGTTGAGATTAAAATGAGGGGCAAGTAAAGAAGCAGAGAGACTAGGTGGCTATTGCAATAATTCAGTCAATAAATGATGATACCTCTAACCAGGATGACAGCAGAAGATGTGCTGAGAAGTGAAGGAATTCTGAATATATTCTGAAGGTAGAGCCAACGAGATTTCCTGATGAGCTGGATATGAATGTAAAAGAAGACCAGAGACAAGGATGACTCCCAGTTTTTTGATCTGAGCAACTAAAAGGATAGAGTTGATGTAACTAAAAACTGTAGATGAAGATGTTTGGGGGAAAGATGAATTTCGTTTTGAACAGGCTGGATTTGCGATATCTATTAGACGACCAAATGAAGATGTTTAGGAGGCTACTGGATATACCAGTCTTAAGTTTAAGAGACAGACCTGAACTGGAAATATAAACTTGCAGATTGTGGCATGGAGATGATGATTAGAACAGGACTGGGTGACAGTACCAGGGGATTGAATATAGGGAAAGAAGAAAAAAGGAGCAAGGATTTAGAAGAAATAAGCAGTGCAGTGGGAAGAAACCTGTTGGAAGGAAGGGTGAATGCCCTGTAAACCAACTAAAGAAAATGTATCAAAGAAGAGGTGTTGTCAATTATGGGGAATGACACTGATAGGTCAGGGTAAGATCAAGGCTCAGAACTGACTCTTGTAATTATTACCAAGTCACTGGTGATCTTGATAAGAGAAGTTTGAATGAAGCAGTGAGGCAAAAACTCTACTGAACAGAAGAGAAGTAGAGGAGAGAGACTGGAGGCAGTTTCTACAGACAACTTTTTGAGCAGTCTGACTACAAAAGAAATATTCATCTAAAACTTGGTACCCTATTACCTTAAAACTTCTACCTTCTAATGACACCAGGTGACTCACTATGTGGGGGAGAATTTGGATATCATATGGAAGACAAGCCCCATAAGCTACTCAAGTTTCAATTTAGCTTCAGAAAGATTACTGACAGAATTGTCTTTAAATCCAAAACACAAATATTTACCAATGGACCTACAATAACTATTACTCAAAGTTGAGATTGCCAGAGAACAAGCAAGAAGTTATGGAGGATTAGATATTATTACATAAAACTTTGAATTCAAAAGAAAACAAATTTTAAAAACTCATCCTAATTGACAGTACTTTTAAACAAATGTTCATCTTGAGTTTTGAGGAAATTCTAGTGTGCGGTATCTCCAACAAGGAAAACATGCATAATACATATAGAATGTTCCTTTTCAAATTCCCACTAACAGACTCTCCAAGAGGAAAGCAAATCCAGATTTTCAAAAATACAGAACATAGGAACAGCTAATATATACAGCTTATTCTGTGCTAGGTACTATGTTAAGCATTTTTACATATTTTTCTAATTTAACCCTCACAACAATCCTATAGAGGCAGCTATTATTATTTTCATTACACAGATGAAAAAAGGTGAGGTTTATGTGAGGTTTAAAATAATTTGTTTAGTGCCAAAAAACTTGTAAGTGGCAGACTGGAGGCTCACTTCCAAACCATGCTTTGAACCAACATGCTCTTATCACCTCCCTAAATTATTTTTATGAATAGTCTCTGGCTTTGTTTGACAATAAAATTGTTACTGAAAATCTCCACAATATTATCATTTTATCATGTAACACATGGCAATTAATAATGTGAAAACAACTTGTTGAACTTCAAATTGCACTTTTCTACTTTTTAATATAGGACTATATTTGATAGGAATAATGGTATTATCTGAAGAGCAATGCTGGTCCTCTATGAAGTTTTATAAAAATAATGTCCCAACTTTCCAGTTGTGGTTAACTCTTGTCTATAAGGGGGCAGGAACCATTTCCTTCTTACACTTGTACCTCTATTGCCTTGTATGGTGTCTGACACATAGTAGAAGGTCAATAAATATTATTTAATGAATAAAATTGGAAGAACCAAGTGATTTCCTAAAAAAAGATGTCAATTGTTTTTATTGATCTTAAAAAATCAGCTGGGGGCTTCCCTGGTGGCGCAGTGGTTGAGAGTCCGCCTGCCGATGCAGGGGACACGGGTTCATGCCCTGGTCCGGGAAGATCCCACATGCCGCAGAGCAGCTAGGCCCGTGAGCCATGGCCGCTGAGCCTGCGCGTCCGGAGCCTGTGCTCTGTCCACAACGGGAGAGGCCACAACAGTGAGAGGCCTGCGTACCGCAAAAAAAAAAAAAAAAATTCAGCTGGGATCTATCCATGGCATTGGTCAGCTCTTACTTCTATTTACATAAGCATCAACTAATGAGTATTTGATAGAGTCACAACTTGTTCAACTAGCTATGAATGATTTTGATTTTTAAAAAAATAACATCCAAAAAGAACAATGTAGCCCTCTATAGGCCATATGGAATATTTGATCACATCCACTCCCCCAGATCCTACTCTAAACTTATAATGCCACAACCTATTTGCAGTAGGACCAATACTGAAAAATAAGAGCGGAAGAAGAAAAGACAAAAAATAGGAAAAAGTGAAAGAGAGAAGAAAAAGTTAGGAAATAGCAGAAGAAAAAGAAAGAAATGATTTTTCCCTCAGATTTACTGAGGTATAACTGACAAGAAAGAAATGATTTTTAAAATACCCATCTTGGAATAAAAGAGAGGCAATTTATTGTACAAGTAAACAGCAGGTATGAATTGAGACCTAGGTTCTTCCAAAACATACTGAATAATTTTGTACTAATCATTTTAACTCTGTAGACTTCAATTTCTCATTTGTGAGCATGAATCTAGCCCCTACATGATCTTTTAAGATAAATGCCCTCAGGAACCAACTCAAATGGTACCTGCTTCTTCAAAGTCCCCAAAGGAAACCAATCACTCTGGATTATTTTCTCTATGAGTTCTAGTGTTTTACAAAATCTCCATTAAGGTCCCATCCACACTAGAGAGAAGAATATACTTAAGAAACTTTTGATAACAAAAGCTTCAAGTAACAAAGGAAGGTCTTTTAAATTAACTACTAAATTAGTAAACAGAAATATGAATTAGCAACATATGTGAAATATTTGTTAAAAATGTAAACAGTCCATGCCCCCTGGGAATACACACTAACTAACCTCCATCTCAGAAAGACCATGACTATTTATAATCTCCATGCAGTATGCACTATTGAGGCCTACTAGGCAGGGTTAAAGCTGGATTTTCAACAAGGCTCACAAGTCCTGAGGTTAAATACATATGAATTAAGGATGTTTAATCCAACTTAAGATACCATCTTTTCATATTTAAAGCAGCTTCCCTTAAACAGGAAAAATACAAAATACATGAGCTGGCTCTGATAGTAAAGCTCCTGCAGAGGTAATGTAAAGGTCCAGTTTTTTAAAAAATCATTTAAACATATACTGTGTTTAATCTCATTTCCAAAACATATAATATGTCCTGCTAAAACCAAAATACTTTTATGGAGTCAAAAGGCTATAAAAACAAAAAAAATTTAATAAATTTCAAAACTTAACAAACATCATTGCTTAAATATAATTAGGACTAGCTACATGAGAAAAAGGTACAGTTTTTTTTGGGTGTGTGTATAAACACACATAAATCTGTATACACACAGAGAAATAAAACAGTTAAACAGTTTCTACCTGTTTTTGTGTACTTCCTTTCAGATATTGTTCCCCTAGAGTCTTGGCCTCTGTTGCTGTCTAACTTGAATTCACAAAACTCAATGGCTCATGGTTTTCAAAGCTTAGGGCTACGTTTGCAGAACAAAGTCGCTTTCTCTCTCTCTCTTTTTTTTGGTGGGTACAAGTATGGGGACCACAGGAACAGTTAAATTCATGGCATGGCTGGTCTACCACACAGTCGGGGGAATTCTTTAAATAGAGCCTGTCACTCTCTTGGCCCATCAATGGGATTTCCTTCTCAAACTGCTGATTCGTTCAGGTACACAACAGAGGAAATTTCAGTTAACCTTTGTTTCACCCCAGGGAAAAATCTGTCTGAAAGTATAAAATGAATAGATTTAAAAAAAAAAATAAGCAGCTCAGCCACAGGGCCATTCTCCTACTGTTCACTGCAGCTTAAGTTAAACAGTAGAAAGGGAGAGTGGAATGTTTCATTCCCAATGGAAAATTTGAGCACAATATAGAACTTGGAAATCAGTAGGGCACAGTTTATTTTGATGACTAAACCAAACCAACTGTCCCTTCTGTTTAACAAACTTGAAAATTCCCCTTCTGCTAATTTTATGAGTCAGAGTTACTTTTTCTCATATCGCCATTACCACTATAATTTGACTGAGGTGTCTATAAGAAAGTTGCATCCTCAATTTTCTTTAAAAAAAAAAAGTAACTCAAGAATATTTTTAAATAAAAGTAAAACATTAATTAAAGTAGTAATGGGGAGAAGGGGAAAGTAGGGACAGAATAAATCAGAGTCCTGTTAAATTCTCTCTGTTATTCATTTTAAAATAAAAATAAAAATTCAAGTGGGGAAGGACAGAAAAAGGAGACCACTTTTCCATTATAAAGTTCTCTGTTTTCAAACAATGGGAGTATCTAAAGAGGCTATAGTTAGATTTAGACATGTGAAATCTTGGGATGAGGAATAGAAACAAAGAAAACAACTCAAAATTTGTTTTCCCCTGAAATTAAGGTAATTTAGATTATATATATAAAATATATTTTAGAAATATAAAATTATAAAAATATTTTTTTAAATACAAATTGTAGGATATGGTGGATACACACTGGCTACTTAGTCTTATTTCTCCTGAATGATTTCTGAAACCCATGGAACAGCAAATGTCTTGTTCTATCAATACTCTGTATACATATTATCATGTATAATTCCTATATATTGACTATAAGCAGATAGAGCAGCTCTTAAAAACAATAGCAGGATGCATTTTGCCTCTGGGACCAATGTCATTTTCATAAGAGAAAAAAATGATTCAAGGCCTTCTTGCTTAAATTTTCTTACCAACTTTTTTGTAAACTTTTTTCGGGGTGATAAAATACACACAACATAATATTTACCATCTTAACCATTTTTAAGTGTACAGTGGCATTAAGTACATATTATTGTGCGACCATCACTACTACCCACCTCCAGGACTTTTCTCATCTTGCAAAACTGAAACTCTATATCCATTAAATAATATTTTACCAACTTTTGATGGAGAACTTGGAAGGTATGTTCTTGTTCTACTGGCAAACTCTCTGCTCCTGAAGTGGAGCTGATGCTCATAGTATCACACTTTATTCTGAAGGAACTGGAATTAAGATGCTTATCATACACCTTGCTCAAAAGCCTTAAGACAGAGAAGAGAGAGACTTAAAAGGCAGAAGGAAAGTTTTTCAGATTGGATAATTTTGGTCTTCAAGTTCACTGACATTTTCGATCTGCTATTAACTCATCCAGTTAACTTTTATTTCAGATAATGTATTTTTCAGTTGTAGAATTTCCATTTTATTTCTCTACTGAGATTTCATGTCTATTATTTCATTATATGCATATTTTATATCCTTGAAGATAGTCAAAAAAGCTTCGTTAAAATCCTTGTCTGCTAATTTCAACACTTGGGTCATCCCAGAGTCAGTGTTCACTGACTACCTTTTCTTAAGTATGCATCACATTTTTCAGTTTCTTCATATGTCTGGTAATTTTGGATGGCATCCTGAACCTTGCGAATAATACTTTGTAGACTATGGATTCTGTTATATTCCCTTAAAGAGAGCTGATGCCTGTTCAAGGATAAATAATTTGGCAAATATTTATGCATAATTTGGGCTTCCCCCTCTGTGAATTCCCCTTCATTGTCCAGCTGCTATAGTAGCCTCTCTCTTCTGACTCTCAACATCAGTAAGACTATGAATTTCTTTCAGAGTTCTAGCCACTCCCATGCTATACCAATTAGTGACTGCCCTGAGGCAAAAAACCATAAAAGCAGGAAGCTCAACCAATGCTGTTCCTTTATCCCAAATGTTGACTCCCTATCAGTTTCTACCTGCTTTTGGTTGGTCTCCAGTACCTTCAGATATTTTACGTTTTTAAGTATTAACGTATGCTTTAAAGTGATGAATTTGTGTATAAATTATATGATATATATAAACATTTATAGTATAGTATTTTGTCCAGAGTATAATTATCTGTGGGAAGGTTGGTCCATTATGAATAATTTTGCCATTACCAGAAGCAGAACTCTGGGATTGCTTTTTTAGCATGGTGTTATAACTTTTTTTTTTTTTAATCTTCTTTTACTTTTCTTTCTCAGCTTCATTCAGGTAAGGATTGAGTCTATACTATTTACTGCTCTGTCTCTTTCCCGTAGCATAGGGCTGTTACAAAAAAAGGAGACCCCTCTTTTTTTTTTTAATAAGGGCTGTCCTATAAATATTTGTTGAATGAATGAATGATGACATAAGTCAAAGTGAAAATCATTAATAAGCATCAGAAAGTTCCAAGGAGAGGGAAGGTACTTTGGGCTGGAGTGATTAGCAGTATCTCATCATTTAAGAAACCTTGCTTTCTTCTTGGATGCAAAGAAATCTACCCTTAGTTTCCAAATATGATGCATTATTTATAGGATTTAGATTGTTTTAAACTATAGCTTCTTGTTTTCTGGATAAGATACTCCAGTCATGAGTTTTATTATTCAGGGGTCCCATACTGAGTATAAATCCTTTTCATCAGAGAAAATGTTACATTTTAGTTCTCTGGGCAAATTAATTATGATTTACTATTTTAGGCCACCTTCTAAATTCCTGGGATAATTATATGAGATTCTAATTTCCAAAACATTCATTTGCAAATAGCTCATGAATACTACCCAATTTCCCAAAAGACAGTATGAAAATGAGCACCCTAAATGACGGGGAAGGCAATTAACGTCTATTGAGGGACTGCTAGGTGAAAAGCTCTATAATAAGTGCTTTATCTCATTTAATCTTCTCAATTACCCTATGACATGGATATTATTACCAACTATTTAGAGATAAGTAAACTAAAGCTCAAAGCTGGCCAAGGTCATGCAGTAGGTAGAGCATGAATTCAAATTTGATAACTTTTGACTACATTGAAATCAAGCACTGCTATTCATACTCGATTTAGAGAGTAAAAAGGCAAGCCAGACTGGGAGGAGATATCTGCCCAACATATAAAGGATTCACATCCAGAAGGTATAATAAACCCCTACAAGTTAGGACAAATAAATAGGAAGACTAGCAAAAGACTTTTAAAAAGCCCTTCACAAAAGAGGGTATCTAAATACCAACAAACATATGTTATTGGTACTCAGATAACAAACATAAGAGGTCAAGTCAAGGTACTTGACTTCTTTTAGCTATCAGGTAAATACATATTAAAGCCACAATAAAATACTTCTATTTACCTACCAAAATAGATAGAATTAAGAACACTAACAATCTTAAGTGCTGGCAAGGATATGGACAATGGGAACTCTCTTAAACTGTTAGTAAGACTGTAAATTGGTACAACCACTTTGGAAAAGAAGTTTGCCATTATCTACTCAAGTGGAGGATATGCATACCATAGAACAAAGCAATTCTAGTCCTAGGTATATACCTGAAAGAAACGCAAAACATGCACATTAAGAGCAACATTGTTAGCAATAGCCAAGATGTCCATTTAGAGTAGAATGGATAAAACTCTGATACAGTCATACAGTGACATATCCTACATCAATTGAAAAACAAACAAAATGAGCCACAGCTACATAATGTTATATAAAGGAAGGCAGACATATACAAAATGTATCCTATCAGTCCATGAATATAAACCTCAAAAACAGGCAATTCTAGACAACAGTTTAGGGAATACAGCAGTAAAAAAACTGTAAAGAAAATCAAGGCAAGTATTATCACAAAAATCAGGCAACCTTTTGCAAGAAGGCAAAGGTTATGACCTGGGAGGGGGATACCAAGGGCTTCATTGTGCTGGTAATATCCTATATTTTGACTAGGTGATGATTATATGAGTTGTCTGCTGTATAACCATTCACCAAAGTAGATGTTAAATTTGAGAAGAACATGCTGGAGAGACCTGCCTACCCAGCTATCAATTATTAGTATAAAGCTCTAATAGTTAAGACAGTGTGGTCCAGGTACATGAATAGATAGGTAGCCCAAGTGAAAGACTTGCATTCATAAACTTGATATATGACATTGGTGCCATTCCATGGGGAACTGAGGTTTATTCCATAAATGGTGATGGGACAATGGGAAAAAACAAAATTGGAATTCATCTCTCACCATATACAAAAAAACAATTCCAAGTGGATTAAAATTCTAAATATGGAAAGCAAAAAATGTTTAATTGTATAAGAAAAATATAAAATATATTTTAAAATCTCAGAAATGGGAAGAATTTTTAAAGAACAGACTATTAAGGAAAAGACTGATAAAATAAGTACATTAAAATTTAAAACTTTGGGCTTCCCTGGTAGCACAGTGGTTGAGAGTCCGCCTGCCGATGCAGGGGACACGGGTTCGTGCCCCGGTCCGGGAAGATCCCACATGCCGCGGAGCGGCTGGGCCCGTGAGCCATGGCTGCTGAGCCCGTGCTCCGCAATGGGAGAGACCACAATGGTGAGAGGCCTGTGTACCGCAAAAAAAAAAAAAAAAAAAAAAAAAAAAAAAAAAAAAAAAAAAATTTAAAACTTTTACACATCAAAAGACATCATAAAGAAGTTAGTATAGTTGGTAGTTTAGATAAAATTGTATCAATACACATTTATGAAGTTGACAGCTGTACTATGGTTACATAAGAGAATATATCTCTATTCTTAGGAAATATATTGAATATTGAAGCATTTAGGGATAAAAGGACAGGCATGATGTACCTAACTTACTTTCAAAAGGTTCAGAATATACACATACACACATATACATAGATACATAAATACACAGAGTGTGATTAATAAAACAAATGGAGGAAAATATAAACAATAAGTTAATCTGGATAATGGGTATAGAGATATTCTTTGTACTATTTTTATTTTTGCAAATTTTGTAAATTTGAAATTACTTCCAAAGAAAAAGCATTTTGATTTTATTTTTTTAAAGACATCATTAAGAAAAACTAAAAGAAGCCACAGACTGGGAGGAAATGTTGGTAATGCATGTAACCAACAAAGGGTTCATATCCAGAAGCTGTAAAAAATTTCTACAAATCATTAAGGGAAGAATGATGCAAGATCCAATAAACATATGAAATGATGTTCAGCCTCCCTGCTAATGAGAATCAGCAATCTACACAATGAGATACAACAGCAAAACAGAAAACTTTGACATACCAAATACTGAGCAGGAGGTAGGTGAATAAGAACTCATAAAATCATGCCTGTAGGGATTCTTTGCAAAATCGAGTACAGTTGAAGATTATCCCTTGACTCAGTAATCTACTCCTAGTTATACACTCTAAGATCAGGGGTCAGCAACCTTTTTCTTAAAAGGCCAGAGAATAAATATTTTTAGGCTTGTAGGTCATAAGGTCTCTCAACTACTCAACTCTGCCACTGTAGGCTAAAAGGAGTCATAGACAATACATACACAAATGGACATGGCTGTTTCATTAAAGCTTTATCTACAGAAACAGGCAGTTGGCCTGTGGGCCATAGTTTGCCAACCCCTGCTCTAGAGAAACCCTCATACATGTGCACCAAGAGATAAACGTAAGAATATCTATAACAGGGCTTCCCTGGTGGCGCAGTGGTTGAGAGTCCGCCTGCCGATGCAGGGGACACGGGTTCGTGTCCCGGTCTGGGAAGATCCCACGTGCTGCGGAGCGGCTGGGCCCGTGAGCCATGGCCGCTGAGCCTGCGCGTCCGGAGCCTGTGCTCCGCAACGGGAGAGGCCACAACAGTGAGAGGCCCGCGTACCGCAAAAAAAACCAAACAAACAAAAAAACAAACAAAGAATATCCATAACAGCTTTATTTGTAACTGCAAAAATTTCCAGCAATCTAACTGTCCATCAATAACAGAATGGATATATTAGTGGTACACTCATACAATAGAATACTATACAGCAGTTTGAAATGAATGAACTAGAGCCATGTGTATCAACATGAATGCATCTTACAACTGTAATGCTGACTGAAGAGAAGTTCAGAAGTATACTCATAGGATAGTGCCAATTACAAAAAGATTGAAAACATGCAAAGCAATATACATACACAAATGTACAGTAAAAGTATGAAGAATGCATGGAGCAAAGATAAACTATATTGTTAAGAAAGGTTTAAAAAACAAAAAGCAAGGAAGTGATTACTATAAATGTCAAGGTAATGAATATATCTATGGGGGAGGGAAGAGCTGAACTATGGTAGAGAGGGACATGCTTCAGGGGTACTGTCAAGGTCTTATTTCTTGACCTGGGTGATGGCTATATAGATGTTCACTTTATATTTTTCCCTACATGTTTTATGTATGCATTTAATAACTTTTAGAAAGGCTTCCTTCCCCTCCCCTCAAACTAACAGGAATGATAAAACTGAATTCAACATAATTTGCACAGTAAGAGCAAGTGATTGAAAGAGGATTTAATAAAGGTCAACTTGTTGGTTATCTGAAAATTAAACTGTTTACTAGTCAAATCGCCAAACCCAGCAGAGATTTAGGAAAGTAAAAGGTAAATAATGGGAATAAACTTCTAAATTTCTGTTTCTCCCTCAGAACTTCTGATACAACGAGGTATATTAAAGTCTTCATTAATGACATTTTTTTTCCTACTGCATAATGCTTGTATGTGCTCTTTCTCATTCATTCACTATTCTGGAAAAATTTCCAACATACAGAAGTTGAGAAAATAGTATAAAGAACCTCCATGGATCCAGCTTCAATGATTATTAAGTCATGACCAATCTTATTTCATCTATATCCCTAACCATCTCTCTCTCTATATCCCTTCCCCTGTTCCCCGACTGAATTATTGTTAAGCAAATCCCAGACATCATATAATTTCATCTGTAAAAATTTCAGCATACTATCTCTAAAAGATAAGGTCCCTTTGAAACTTAACTGTAATACCAACATACTTTAAAAAAATCCACCAGAATCAAATATTCATCAGTATTCAAATTTCCATAATTATCTCATAAATAAATCCAAAATGTCCACTGTAATAAATCAATATTTCTTTTAAGGCTCTCTAAATCTACGGTTTCTCCCTCCCATATTTCCTCCCTTCATTCCACTTCTCCCCTTTTCTTTGCAATTATTTATTAAAGAAATTAGGTATTTATACTATAGAGTTTCCTATATTCTGGATTTTGATGACTGTATTGTATTTCATGGTACCACATTCTTTGTATTTCTCATAAACTGTTAGTTAGGTCTAGAAGCTTGATCACATTATTATTTTTTTTTTAAGAAATAATACTTGTAGGTAATACTGTGTTCCTCTCTGAAGAGGCACATAAAGTCTGGTTGTCTCTTTTCGTCAAACTAGAGCCATTGATAATTCTTTAAATCCATTATTTCATTAGGTCTTGCAAAATGGTGATGCTTAAACTATTCCTTTTTCATTTATTAGTTCCAGTACTTCTTTGAATGTAAAATTCACCTCTTTGAAGTAACCAAACATCCTCTCTTTAGGTACACTGAGGAACAGTTCATGTGACTGACACATTTAAGTGTTTCTTTAAAATTCAAGTCATACAGGAAGAGTCATCCCTGTTTCTTCAAAATCAAGTAGAAATGAAGTCAATGCCCCCCCCCCTTTTTTGGTTATTGGGAACTATTATTCAGTGTGAGGTGGGGAGAAAAAAACTATTATATCTTGTAGCACGTAAAATTCCTAGGAGGTCTTTTCAGCGCTATAATTTTATATGTGTATATTTTATATGTGTATAATTTTATATGTGTATAATTTTATATGTGTATAATTTTATATGTGTAGTACATCTGAATCTTTTCTAATGAAACATCAAGAACCTGACCATTCTGATACTACAGAGACATTAAATTTTGGGATATCTCCAGTTCCATTCCTAAACCTGCTTCTCTATACCAACATTGTCCAATAGGAATATAATGCAAGTCACAAATGTGGAACAGGTAATTTTAAATTTTCTAGTAGTCACAGTAAACAAGTAAAAACAGGTTAAATTAATTTTAATAATATATTTTATTTAGCCCAATTATCTAAAAGATCATTTCAACATGTACTCGATATAAAAAACTATCAACGACATACTTTACCATATTTTATCATGCTGTCTTTAGACTATAGCGTGTCTCAATTCAGATTAACCACATTCCAAGTACTTAAAGCCACATGTAGCTAGTGGCTACCATATTACACCACACGGCTCTGTACTCTCTCAATAGCTGAAAAGTCTAAATGAGACCAACTAGCTATGCTTATGATTCACAGATAAACCTCTCTTGATCTGACCACTGCTGTAAATCCAACTGCCTAGGTACCTCAGACTCAACATGTTCCAAGCCAAACTCGTCTTCCTAAAACTGGTCCCTCCTCAGTGTTTCCTATCTTAGTACATGGCATGCCCATACATGCAGTGCACAAATCAGAAACCTGGCAGTTGTTTTTTTTTTTTTCGGTACACGGGCCTCTCACTGTCGTGGCCTCTCCCATTGGGGAGCACAGGCTCCGGAGGCGCAGGCCCAGCAGCCATGGCTCACGGGCCCAGCCGCTTTGCGGCATGTGGGATCTTCCCGGACCAGGGCACGAACCCGTGTGCCCTGCATGGGCAGGCGGACTCTCAACCACTGCGCCACCAGGAAAGCCCCCTGGCAGTTGTTTTTGTTGTCTTCCTCTCCTTCATCTCCTATGTAGTATTCCTCACCAAGTTCTGTTGATTTTAATTTCTAAAATTATATCAAATTCAGTTCTTTCTCTCGACTGCCACCTCACTAACCTAAGTTAGCAACATTTCATTCCTGGAATGCTGTAATAGCTACTTAACTGGTCTTTCTGCATCTACTCAAGGCCTTCTGACCAATTTTCCATCCTGCAGCTTAGAGATCTTTTCAAAATGCAAATTTGATCCTGTAACCCCTGCTTTACACAATTCAACAGTTTCCAAATGCTTTAAAAATAAAGACCAAAAACCTTAACATGGCCTACAATGTCTGCAATTTCTGATCTTACTTTTCCAGTCTCATCTCACTCTACATGCTCTCTCCACACTCTGCCTTCAAGCCACACTGGCCTTCCTTCAGGACAGAAAACGAGCTATTATCCCTTCCATTAGAGGACCCTTGTACATGTTATTTCCTTGGCTCAAAACAATTTTCATACCCCTATTTCAAATAATTAATTCTTACTCATCTTTTGGCTTTCAGCTTAAATACCACCCATGAAACAATTCCTTGGCCCCCATACTTGGTTAGGATCTCCATTACGCATTCTCATAGCAGTGTTTTATCTTTCTTTCACAGCAGTTTGGTTCATTTTGTATCCCCAATCTAGCACACAGTTAGTACTCAATACATTTGTTGAAAGACCAAATAAATAGGGTACTGACAGTGATGCTATAATTGACAACTATAGAGTTTCATGGTTAAGAGACAGGATTAGCCCCTTAAAGCAGCAGAAATTCTGTTGATTTTCTGATGGGAGGAGGACAGGGCTCAAGATGGCATTCATGACTTTTGAAGTTTACAACTTTGTTTCTCTGCAAATAAACACTTGACAGGTCTGCGACCTATGTATACCTTACCTTATTGACCAGGTAGAGAAATACGGTTTATCAGTAAGCTCTCATTATATTATTTTATTTGCGGTACACGGGCCTCTCACTGTTGTGGCCTCTCCCGTTGCGGAGCACAGGCTCCGGACAAGCAGGCTCAGCGACCATGGCTCACGGGTCCAGCCGCTCCGCGGCATGTGGGATCTTCCCGGACCGGGGCACGAACCCGCATCCCCTGCATTGGCAAGCGGACTCTCAACCACTGTGCCACCAGGGAAGCCCTCTCGTTATTTTGTAATAGTGGCCTGTTCGTTCTGAGAGCACTTTAGAGTTTTTACAAAATATTTACAAAGAGTTTGCTGTGCTAAGCCCTGTGGGGAACAAAAAGTCTAAAACAGTTTCTGCTCTGAGGAAGTTACAATCAAGTTGGGGCACAAAGTAACAAACACAAAATGATAAAGACAAAACCAGTACATGAAGAAAGTTAAATGAATGGTACTACCCTACAAGAAATGTTAATACGGTTGAGAGAAGGAAAGACTTGCGTAAATAGAGAGGAAATCATCTTCAAGCGGAAGATGCAATTTGATGAAAAGGAGTCAAAGACAGAAAAGGGAAGAACATTTCTAGCAACAGGAAATGTTAAAGACAAGGAGTAGAGAAAAACAGCAATGTTTCTTCTAGGTCTGAGTACATCAATTTGGCTAGTAACATGATGACAACAGTAAAGTAGGTTAGATTCATCTCACCTTAACCATAGCTCCGTCTCTAAGGATTAAAACAGGTAATCAGAATAGATGACCACCAAATTCTTTGATATTATACTAATTATCTTAGCCAAGAAATATTGACGATTAATGAACCTTATGACTTATTTCCCAAACTGTGTCTGAATGGATAAATTAAATGTACAGGCATATCCCCTGGGATGTCTTCTGGACAGAACACTTCTATCTCTTAATATAATTCTTTTTGACCAATGTTTATACAGGAAAATTTGAATTTATTGTCCCTAAATTCAAATTGTATGTGAAAAGTCTCAAGCTACCTTCAAAATATAACTGGTATCAAACATCAAAAACACCACAAAGAGATCACAAATGAAGCAACAGTGTGTAAACCTCCTTTCTGTAATTTTCACCCTAAAGCACTAACTACCTCCCCCAGTGATTTTTCAAAACCTTCCTGTTCAGAAGGCTACAGTTGTACATTAGCTCACCTGGGTTTCACAGTCTGTGTGAAATAGTTTTTCCCTTCTTTGCCCATTTTGGCCACAACATCATTTCTTAAAACAAGTGAAAATGGCTAATTCAACACTCCTTCTCTCCTTAACTTTCTTGAAGCTCTACCTCCCTTGAGTGACAATTCATTACAGAAAGGTGCCTTGTTTTTCACAGTAAACTTGTATCTGCATTTTTCTAACAAATTTAGTTATTGCTGTTTATGATTTGATGTGCATATTGTAAAGATAATGTCTATGGTATGGCATGGAAACTGTACATGCTACTACATTAAAAGTAACCATTGTTAACAATTATATTAATTGCTTTATGATCAGGATGCTAATTTTTCCATTTTACTTTCCAACATGATAATGTTTCATAGATATAGGCATTTTACTGTATTTTAGTTACATTTTAGGAAACTGACTGAGGGCTTTGGGGGTGGGTGTGTAATGCACTAAAATTTTCCACATTTATAGGAATGGGAAACAGGCTCTTAGTTATTTTCAAGCAGAACATCTGATTTTTCAGTAATGATTATAAATGTTTATATTTAGTAGAGACTAGGCAAAGATTAATCCTCTTCCAAAGAAATCAGTAAAAATAAGGTGTTTTTCTTTCAGTGTGGTATAATTTCTTTTCTAAATCTGATGTGACCTAAGAATTAAAATATGCTGGCTATCCTTTGTACATGATAGGGTATAGGAACAAACAACAGTCATTTTTCTGAAGACAGAATAATTATTTTTTTAATTACATACTTTTGAAGTATAATCAATTTGCCAGTTCATCCAGCTTCATAAAGTCAATGAAACCATTTTTTTAATGAGATGATGCCCCTCTCCTACCAAGATCTTACATTTTATTAATTAATTTTTTTTTTTTTTTTTTTTTTTTTGCGGTATGCGGGCCTCTCACTGTTGTGGCCTCTCCCGTTGCGGAGCACAGGCTCCGGACGCACAGGCTCAGCGGCCATGGCTCACGGGCCCAGCCGCTCCGCAGCATGTGGGATCCTCCCGGACCGGGGCATGAACCCGTGTCCCCTGCATCAGCAGGTGGACTCTCAACCACTGCGCCACCAGGGAAGCCCAATTACAAATTTTATTTTCCAATATATTCCTATCATTATCTTCTGAGTAACAAATGGGAAAATTCCCACTACTGTTGTTATAGAAAACAAAATGATAGATAACTTTTTCAAGAACAGAAAGCAGTAAAATCAAATACACTTCCTGTATCATAATTTGATTTCTCAGAAACACAATTATATATTCCTAGAGTTTTCAGGATACCTTTTAAAAATACTTAAATTAAGACTCACTAATTTTTTTTTTTTTTTTTTTTTGCAGTACGCGGGCCTCTCACTGTTGTGGCCTCTCCTGTTGCGGAGCACAGGCTCCAGACGCGCAGGCTCAGCGGCCATGGCTCACGGGCCCAGCCGCTCCACGGCATGTGGGATCTTCCCGGACCGGGGCACAAACCCGTGTCCCTGCATCGGCAGGCGGACTCTCAACCACTGTGCCACCAGGGAAGCCCAAGACTCACTAATTTTTAAGATTTCAGTTTCTAGATATTAAAAAACTTTTTTTCTGTAATGAGAGTATAAATATCCTATTTATTTGTGTGGTTCTAATAAGGACACTATTGTGCCCCATGGCATTCCTGGCAAAAGAGCACAGGTGAAATTAAATCAAGAGGAAACATAAGACGAACCTAAACTGAAAGAAATTCTATAAAATAACTGGCTAGTACTCTTAAAAGTGGCAAGATTATTAGACAAAGAAGAAAACTGTCCCAGACTAAAGGAGACTACGAAGTTATGACAACTAAATGTAACCCTGGATCCTAGATCAATCCAGGTCTGGAAAAAGAATGTTAATTATAGAATTGATGCAATTTGAATAAATTCTGATAGATTAGTTAGTATTATATTACTGTTAATTTCTTGATTATGTGAATTGTACTATGGAGGTAAGATGTCAGCAATTTGGGAAGCCGGGTGAAAGGTACATAGGAATTTTTTGTTTGTCTGATATATTTCAAAATAAAAAATTTAAAAGATTACATACACACACACACACACCAGCCCACAAAATGCGCAAGTGTTGGGCTGGTTGTTTTGAAATGGAATGTAAGCACATAAGTGAGAAAGAAGGTGGCCATGGACTCCCAATTTCCCAGTGCCAAATTGCTATTCTCAGGTTTTTGAAGGAGGGTTTTCTCCTCTCTTTACTGAGAACTGTAAACATCTGCAGAATATGTGTGTGGCCAGTTATACTTTTTTATTACAGTTTGAGATTTGGTGGCCATGTCTGGAAAACTCAATGGCTCCTTTGGCTGATAGTATCACTGAAAATGTTGTATGTAGATGCATGGGGAATTTAAAGTTTGCCTAAGGTTCAGAACTATCTTTCTTCACAGTAAGAAAAGTTTCCCAAATTAAAGAACACATAGGTCTTTATTGTTCACACACTCTAAGCTGAAAGACCTTCCTGTCCAAACAAGGTATATGTTACTCTACAGATACTTACATAAACTACAAGGTAATGGTAC
The DNA here is from genome assembly GCF_964165515.1 of Mesoplodon bidens. NCBI lineage: Eukaryota > Metazoa > Chordata > Mammalia > Artiodactyla > Ziphiidae > Mesoplodon > Mesoplodon bidens. Next base: position 23,016,885 of record NC_138162.1, on the reverse strand, counting down.
CTCCTAGAGCCTTGGCAGGCTATGAATTTTGCTTTGGATGCAAGCTAATGGCAACAACCATTTCTATTATGATACCTAAGCAGCATGGAGAACAAAATCTGCCTTTAGAAAATGCATACATTGGTTAGCAGTTTTATTTCATTCTGTGTAATAGGAAAGATAATCTATCCATATCATACTCAAAGTTTTCTAATTCTACTATTTGGAATCTACAAATTCTCTTTTATAAGATGGTGAATTTAAGTTGCTCAATATTAATCATAATTTTGGGAATATAGTTTCTAATATATTACCTAAGAATTGTTAATCTGTGGTTTTGTACTTTTTCTATCAATCTATAATTAAACTGTATGAAAACACTCTGATTTCTCCTCATTATAATAAAGGTATATTCTGACATGCCACCCCCCTAAAAAAAAACTTTTCTTAAAGACAAATGAAACTTTACATATTAAGCATTTACATTTGGGAAGACCATTCCTATTTTCTTGGGTGAACTATATAAATGAGACAGGTTAAATCTTTTCAGTTTAAGAAAGGAATTAAGAGTATTATTTTTATCATATTGCTGTAGAAAGTAACAGTTCCTACTCTTTTCTTCTAAAGTCTGACTTTCAAGATGTGAAAGTGGCATGATGACAAGATCTTAAGGAAGAGGTAGGATTTCAACGAGCAGGGATTTGGGAGGGGGTGAGAGAAAGGCACCCCAGAACGAGGGATTGATCTGAAGATGAACAAAGAGGCAGAGAAATATGGAAGAATCGGTTTGGCTTATGGGAAAGACGGCTATGGCATATAGATTGGAAAAATATACTAGAGCCAGATCACTGAGGGGCTTAAATTCTAGGCTGAACAGGTTATGCTTAATTTCATAGGCAATGGGGAGCCACTGAAGGTCTTTGAAAAAGGGAAAGCCATGATGATATTTATTGTAGGAAGATCAGTCCAACAGCATTGTGGAAGGAACTTAAGGACAGAAAAGTAGCAAAGTGACAGATTATCATTATAATAGTCTAGGTAAGAGATAAGTGTTTCAACCACAGTGGTAGCACGGGGAAGAGAAAAGAGGCAGGGCATTATCGAAGTAGAATCGACAGAATTTGGCCTTTTCCAGAGAAACATATACAAGACTTGAATAATACCATTTCAATCAAAACTCAAAATCAGAAAATGGTAAATAAAAAACACACCTAGAAACAACTAAACTGAACTGGATTGAGGATGGAGGGAATGGGGAACTTTCTTCCCAGATCTTTGACAATGTCTTCCACTCGCTGATCCTAAGAAGTAAAGATTTTAGTCCTTAAGGTAGTCACACGATTCAAACAGGACCCTTTACCTACCTTTTTTAAACTGAAAGCATGAAAAGAAGGCAAATATAAGAAGATTCAGTCCCATACAGTTAAAAAAAAAAAAAAAAAAGAGTCGTGTGTTTCTTGATCCTGCCTGCTGAAACACTCCTTTCTCAAGGGTATTATCTAGGGAAAAGATTCATAATTGCTAAATGGATAGCTGTAGTTCTTTACCAGGAGGAAGAACATCTGTTTTCTCTCCTGATGGGATACAGGTTTCCTAGGCTACCAAATTTATCCTATACCCTACACTGCCTCACACAATTCAGAAATACAAACTCAAATGCAGGAATATGCTTGTTTTGTTACAAGTTAACTCCTAAACATTAGAAGAGCCGGGTTTGTACCGCAAACATATGTCTTTTAACACCCCTTTTCACAGGCAATTTCTTCTTCTCTGATGAGCGTTCAAGACTGTCATGGAGAGGTCTAAAGAAAATAGCACACTAAAGGGTTCCTAAGCAACAGAAATCAGAGATTAAAAAAATTTTTTTAAGTGTATTTCTGCAAGTAATACCATTTTACACTTGTGTGCCATTTAACAGTTTAAAAAATGCTTTTAATACTCTTAATCTTCACAAGCATCCATTATGGGGATTAGCATTTTTTATTTTATAAAGGAAACTGAACAAGTTTGTCACAAAACTAATAAGTAACATAGCAAGGGCTCAAAATCAGGTGTTGAAATGTTTAAATAATTTCATCATCAGTGACAAGAAGAGATTTTATATATCAACTAAAGAATCTTGGGCTCTCATTTACCCATGGTCACCAAGCTCATGTCAGGTCTTAACTATGTATGAATCTTCACTAAGACAATATAGACTAGTTGGGAGATGGAGTGGCATGATCTCTTCCTGCTGTGAACAATTACTTCCCACAATTTTGACCAGATTTTCAAGTTTTCTAAATTTAAAAGTTACCCTTTCAATAATCTGCTTTATAAAAATAATTATGGATTAGGGTCTTAAAAAGTATGGATTAGGGTCTTAAAATCTCTCGGATCTGAACTAATTGGCTAAGTTTTTTGTTCTTACTTGAAAATGGAAATAAATTCTAGCTAACTCCTGAAGGAATCTTCAAATATCCAAATTAATCCTTGCACCTATAGTCTTCTCCAAATGTATATTTATAATACACAATGAAATTGGCCAAGTAAAAAAGATTACATAAATTGACCTGAAAGTTAAAATGACTAATAAATGAAAAGGTTTAAAGACTTCCATCCCTAATCTTTTGATGTTAATTGTAGGATTTTTAGGAGGATATATGATATTAGTATGTTTCCTTAGTAAAAAATGAGATATACTGAGTTATTAAAATGTATATAAACTTTAGAAACAACATATGTCATAAAAAGTCTTACACAAAAATATCAACTAGTAACAAGCTACAAATTTAACCGGAAAATACAATAAAAACCAGTTTTTTAAAATTTTTCTTTTGAAAATATGAAATAAAAGAGTATATAGAAAGATCTGGTAAATCAAAAAATAAAGCAGGAATAAACTGCTATTTTTCAATGAGGAAGCGAAATGCTAAAATGTATTGTTCATATTCTGCATTATAGTATATAGCATTATAATAGTATTCTGTTACAGTCTTGGTGAGCACCAAAGTTGATGCTAATCCCACAGGTTTACAAACCTGGAGTATAACATAGTAAGGATGGGCTTATAAGAAATAAGACACAAAGAATCTAGAATTAGGAACTAAAAACAGAAGCACTGGTTTTAATAAGAATCATTTGTAAAATCATCTCCAACATGAAATTATTAAATGGAGTAGGGAAAATTCGATGCCCACCTTTAAGAAAATATGTAAGAAATATCGTCCATGAAAAGACCACGTTGAGGACTTCCCTGGAGGCGCAGTGGTTAAGAATCTGCCTGCCAATGCAGGCGACACGGGTTCAAGCCCTGGTCCAGGAAGATTCCCCATGCCGCAGAGCAACTAAGCCCATGCACCACAACTACTGAAGCCCGCGCACCTAAAGCCCATGCTCCACAAGAGAAGCCACCACAATGAGAAGCCCGCGCACTCCAACAAAAAGTAGCCCCTGCTCTCCGCAACTAGAGAAAAGCCCCATGCGCAGCAACGAAGACCCAATGCAGCCAAAAATAAATAAATAAATAAAATTTGAAAATAGATAAATAAATAAAATGTACTTAAAAAAAATCTTGGTTAATCCACTTATTTAAGTAGTTTCGAAAATCTTTTTTCCTAAGGAGGGATGAACATACTAAGGAACATCTTCAAAGTAAATCTTAAGAATTTAGTTAAGAAAGAAACAGCACAGATTGTGCCCACTGAGATAATAGGCAAAATTCTCAAGTGGGAAGAATGTCCATGAGAACATGTGGGAGAGAGAGAGAAGATGGCCCCATCTTTTCTGTCAATAATGCCTTTTTCTAAGAGATTTAGGAACTACAACACACCTTTACAAAGCTGTAGAGTCACAAAATAGGATAATGTTGGCATCAAAGACACAATTAAAACATCTATTTATGTGGCAAAAAATGATTTTCCTAGGACCCACTGGGAGTTCTAGATGGCACAGATGACCAGGAGAGGGCAGCTCACCACTGCAGCTGTGAGTTAAGATGTGAATTTGTCATCAAGGGGATACTCTACCTTAGTTACACTTTCCATATTCAAATGAAGAAGTAAAGATACTACTATTAAAAATTCTACACAACAGATAAAAGTATAATAGCATAAGTCATTACAACAAGTAGCTAGTAAGAAAAATTTCTGATAAGCAAATTGGCGTTCATAAGATAAGATGAGGCTAAAGTTCTGTCCCTCTCAGATAAACAGAATAAACAGAGCTGGCAATTACAGTCATTATGACTAGTGTAGATTTACTATCTTTTTATACTCCAGTGAACTTTTTGTAAATAATTACTTTCTTAGAATTTATCTAAGTTTTCAGGTATCCAAATTTTTTACCAAAATAAATTCATAAAAACACAATGAATGCTATTAAATGTACTATCTCATACATCAAAGGATGTGGGAAAAAAAATCACCTCCTTATATTAACCTATTTCAAAACCCAGTACTTCCTCTTGAATTATACCTATCTTTGAAATACATTCTGTTTATAATCTTTGTTGCATGCATAAATTTGAAGATTTGTATTGGCAAAAAAAAGGACTGCCATGATCAAACAGACCTGTATGGTTTTCATCAAAAGAATGAAAGAGGGTTGAAACTTTTTGAATGTTAGGAGACTGTACGGACTGGCATGATTTCTTCCTTTTTGGCTCAAATCCACTCAAGGAGCATGGGGGTGAAACAATCTCGACATCCAGAGCCAAGTAATTTCTTTATCTTTTAAGAGGCATAGCCCCTCACTTACTACAAAATTCTGGTTCCTATACACAATAACTGGAAGAAAAGTAATTAGACTTTAAGTCTCTTAACATTTCTTATTTTCATCAGTATATTACCTTTTGTTTAGATGTTTAACTTAAATGAGAATACTGAAAAAGAACAAATACTAATTACACAAATGGTTAAAAATTGTTTAAACATGGAATTTCATTTCCCTGGTGAATTTCTTGATTTGAGGTTTAAAGGCAGTACTTCCAAGCCCTCTTCATGTCAGGGTGTCCAAAGAAAATGATGTTTACACAGCACATTCAGTTAAATGGAGGGCATTTTCAGTTAGACTGCTAGCCCAGAAGCTCCAAATGTCCCAGGTCCTGCCAGGCCACCCCGAGGACAGAGGAAATCAGTACCTTGCTCACCTGTAACTTATTGCTGTCACAGGAATAGCTGTAGCACATCAGTTAGGGAGTTCTTATATATAAGTATATTTGGCCAAATGTAAGGGGATAAGGGGAGAATGAAGGAGTAGCTACAGTCCTAGCTCACTGAAGATGCTGTTTTACAATACAGAAAGCACACTGTGGGAAGCAAAGAAGCAGCTGAGTGTAAACGCGGGTCTGTGGGTTGACTTTGACTTCTTCACCTTTCATACACACTGATGGTTTTGACCCTTGTCCATTTTAACAAAGACAAAAGGTATTTAGTTAGAGAAACTTCCTCTAAAAATACTGTTGCAGTAAAGCAACTATACTCCAATAAAAATTAATTTTAAAATAAATAAATAAAAAATATTGTTACAGTTTTAAAGCAGAAAAAAATAATAAATGAGGCTATTGACAATGTTTTTCTTGATTGTCTTCTTTAAAAATCTCTCTCACATGGGTACAAGACTAACAGGGGAAAACTATGGTATCAGCAACTGCCAAAACTCTAGTTACTAGCACTGAAGACCAGTAGGTGATGTAAGAATCCATAATTAATCAAGTCATCAGGGATGAGAACTAAATGATAATCCATAGTCCCTTCCCTTTAACCAAAAAAGAAAGGAGATCAAAAATTTAAAAATTCAGGGCTTCCCTGGTGGCGCAGTGGTTGAAAGTCCGTCTGCCGATGCAGGGGACACGGGTTTGTGCCCCGGTCCGGGAAGATCCCACATGCCGCGGAGCGGCTGGGCCCGTGAGCCATGGCCGCTGAGCCTGCGCGTCCGGAGCCTGTGCTCCGCAACAAGAGAGGGCACAACAGTGAGAGGCCCGTGTACCGCAAAAAAAAAAAATTAAAAATTTCAAATGGTAACTAAAAGAAAGATAATAAATAAAACACAGCAAACTAAATCAACAGAGTAATTTGTCTATATTCCCCTGCAAAGCCCTGCCTCTTAGAACCCCCGAATGATTAAAAAGTTATAGTTCTGGCTGTTAGGGAGTTCACCTTCCATGAGGCCCCCAGTGGAGCAACAAGTCTCCACTAAGGACACTTAAGTTCTTAAAGGAAACTCAGCCAACACCTGCATGAAAACAGCCATGTCTCTTTCCCCAAGGAGTGCAGAGGTCCAATTAAAGTCAAATAGTTCATCTTAGGGAAATCCTGAAACAGCTCAATCTGAAGGCAGTTTGGCAGCAAACTCTTTAGTAAAACTGGACAGGGACAGTTTACTGGGTGTGCACCTTGACGTTCGCACAGGAGCCTGCTCTCAGAAGAGAATGCTCTGCTGTTGCCGTCTTGAAACTCTTAATAATTTTAACTTTGAACTTGTGGTTTGTAACTGAAGACCAATGGGACAATGGAACACCAGCAGAGGAAATATGCCAAGTGTAAGCATATGCACCAAGCAGTTGGCCGTGGCTGCCCAGCCCAAATGTGCATACCCATGGCAGTCCAGGGTACCACAAGGCACTCAAGGGTCAGCCAGGACTGAGCCCACAGTGCCAGGAGCAATGGTGGCAGTGGCCCCAGGAAAGAGGAGGGGCTCTTCATGGGAATATGCAGTGGAAAGCCAGCTTACCCATCTGTCCCTGAAACCTGTCCCAGAAGCATATGCACAAATAACTTTCCAGTGTGAGTGCCAGGACAGGATGTGCCAATGCTTAGACAGTAAACTCTTTCAGCAAATTACTGCAAAGTAAAAGCATATACATGGATGTTAACATGTAAGGGAGTTTTAGACTTCTACAAATTTAGTTTTGAAAACTGTTGTAACAATGCAAAGTAAATTCCCACAGGCTTAAAACAAGAGAAATTAAGGATTGTCACATTTGATGGAAAAGAACACTATTTTCATATGAATCTTTGGTTGAACCAATTATTAACGCAGAACAATTTTAAAATTAATTTTTCCTTATGATTGAAGATATAACGATAGAATACATAACCAGGCATTTTGAATTATATACAAGTCATGAAGCCACTTTTGGTTGCTTGTACTCCACAAGTTATAAGAAATGGCAGAGGAAATACTTAAATGCCAATGTATAAATTTACATTTAAAATTAAATTCACAAAAGTTGATTCATATAAAGTTAAATATTTTACGAAAAATTGTTCTGTAAAAATCATCAGCTCTGGGCTTCCCTTGTGGCGCAGTGGTTGAGAGTCCGCCTGCCGATGCAGGGGACACGGGTTTGTGCCCCGGTCCGGGATGATCCCACATGCCGCGGAGCGGCTGGGCCTATGAGCCATAGCCGTTAGGCCTGCGCATCCGGAGCCTATGCTCTGCAACGGGAGAGGCCACAACAGTGAGAGGCCTGTGTACCACACACACACACAAAAAATCATCAGCTCTAGATGTTCTAAAGTTTATATTTTGAAATAATTTATCTGAAATGAAATGTATGCCACTGTTGTCAAAGCCTATAAAATGTTCTTAATAACTCCAGTAACAATTACACCAGCAAAAAGACCCTTCTCAAAATTAAAAATTATCGGACTTCCCTGGTGGCGCAGTGGTTAGTAATCCACCTGCCAATGCAGGGGACATGGGTTCGAGCCCTGGTCCAGGAAGATCCCACATGCTGCAGAGCAACTAAGCCCATGTGCCACAACTACCGAGCCTGCGCTCTACAGCCCACAAGCCACAACTACTGAGCCCATGTGCCACAACTACTGAAGCCCACCCGCCTAGAACCCATGCTCCACAACAAGAGAAGCCACCACAATGAGAAGCTTGTGCACCACAATGATGAGTAGCCCCTGTTCACCATAACTAGAGAAAGCCCGCACGCAGCAATGAAGACCCAACGCAGTCAAAAATAAAATAAATTTTTGAAAAAATAAAAAATTGGGCTTCCCTGGTGGCGCAGTGGTTGAGAGTCCACCTGCCGATGCAGGGGACACAGGTTCATGCCCCAGTCCAGGAAGATCCCACATGCCGCGGAGCAGCTAGGCCCGTGAGCCATGGCTGCTGAGCCTGCATGTCTGGAGCCTGTGCTCCACAACAGGAGAGGCCACAACAGTGAGAGGCCCGCGTACCACAAAAAAAAAATTTAAAAAATTATCAAAAATTATTTGTAATTGAAAATGACCAACATTACTTTCAATTGTATCAATTAAAAATGAACTTGCTAAAAGTATAAATTTTGATGACCTAAAAATTGAATCTGCAGAAAAGGCAGAAAAATCACGATTGATCAAGATATCACATTGATAAAGTATTATTACTTACAGTATTAAAATCATAAACCCTCAATTTTTTTGTAATTTGTAACTTTATGTTGTTACTCATGCACTGCTATTACCTCTATTATATTTAAAGGAAAAAGTGTTAAATATTAGTATCTTTAACTTTCCTTTTTTTTTTGCGGTACACGGGCCTCTCACTGTTGTGGCCTCTCCCGTTGCGGAGCACAGGCTCCGGACAAGCAGGTTCAGCAGCCATGGCTCATGGGCCTAGCCGCTCCGCGGCATGTGGGATCTTCCCGGACCGGGGCACGAACCCGTGTCCCCTGCATTGGCAGGCGGACTCTCAACCACTGCGCCACCAGGGAAGCCCTAACTGTACTTTTTTCCTGCTTTTTGAACAAGGGTCTCTCATTTTCATTTTGCACCGAGTCCCACAAATTATGTATTACCCTGGAAGGCTAATCCAGTAATAGTTACTTCTTCTCAAGCCTTGGCTACTGTCTTGCAAAACCCCTCTGCTTCTCAAGGGCCAACCTTAAACATACATCCATGTTCTGCCTACCTGTTTTGTCCTAACTGTATGTATCTCTGGCCACCTTTCTTTATTCTAACCTCTGTGGTATGATTCCCAATCCTATAATCCTGATCTCGAAGGCCCAGATTTTTAAGCACCCATTTTACACTTTTCTCCCCAATCCCTCCAATCTGTTACCCTCATAATAATCTTGAACTAATTTCACTTTATTCCCCAAATTCAATGAATCATTACGTCTCACTGGATCTCTTTCGATATGCCCCTTGAATCTGTGTTAATCCCATACTCACTCTGATCATCCTTGACAAAGTCCTCATAACCCTCTACTGGGAAGAGAGATCTTACCTCACACATACCTTTAACATCATCTCATCTAATCCTCCTAAAACTAAAATCTCTACAAGACAGGTAGAACACGTTCTGATGTAAAAATCACCCTATTTTATTTTATTTTTTTTGCGGTACGCGGGCCTCTCGCTGTTGTGGCCTCTCCCTTTGGGGAGCACAGGCTCCGGATGTGCAAGCTCAGCGGCCATGGCTCATGGGCCCAGCTGCTCCACGGCATGTGGGATCCTCCCGGACCGGGGCACGAACCCGTGTCCCCTGTATCGGCAGGCGGACTCTCAACCACTGCGCCACCAGGGAAGCCCCACCCTATTTTAAAACTGAAGAAGTTGAGGAACAAAGAAGTAAAGCATACTGCTCCAAGTCATGATGAAAGCAACCTGCTCAGAGCTATGGAGAGGGGGTCTAATCAGATATCCTCCATTACATAATGATATCAGGGCTCTTGAGGCCTCCAATTTGCAATAAAACTTTAATCAGATCAGTTTCTCACCCAAGGCCTCTTATACCTAACTACTGCTAGAACATAAATAAAGCCTAAAATTTTAGGATCAGCTATCCAACCTCACCTTAAATTAGGTTTTAATCTATTTTAAAGCTGTATCTCCTACTACTCCCATGCTACTCCACACTTTACGCTCCTGTCTGCTTTGCTAACCTATCAAATTTCTGTCCATGCCTTAAGACCAAACTCAAATGATACCTCCTTTCAGGATCCCTTCCTTGATTTTTCCCATCAAGAAACAGTCCTTAGCAGACCTACCAGAGAATGGACTTGAGGATACAGGGAGGAGGAAGGGTAAGCTGGGACAAAGTGAGAGAGTGGCATGGACATATATACACTACCAAATGTAAAATCGATAGCTAGTGGGAAGCAGCTGCATAGCACAGGGAGATCAGCTCGGTGCTTTTTGACCACCTAGAGGAGTGGGATAGGGAGGGTGGGAGGGAGGGAGGGAGACACAAGAGGGAAGAGATATGGGGATATATGTATATGTATAACTGATTCACTCTGTTATAAAGCAGAAACTAACATACCATTGTAAAGCAATTATACTCCAATAAAGATGTTAAAAAAAAAACAGTCCTTTATTCCTTTGAATTTCTACTGGTTTATATGAATGCTCCTATAGCATATGCCACATCCTTATCTTGAAGGGAGGCTCCAAAAAGACTCATTCCCATAGCACCAGAAGACTTAGCAATGAATCAGTATCTTATTTAGCCTTCAGGACACAGTCTCATCGTTCATTCAAACATTTATTATCTACTATGTGCTTGCACAATACTTAATGCTGTGGAGGCACAGGTATAAAGCCTAGGTGCTTCAGATAAAGATGCAGCATACATTGCTGCTCCTTCCCCAAATCTCACTAAAATGACAGTAAAGGAGTTTAAAGAGTCAAATGCCCTCCAAATTACTCTCCCTGTTCCACGCAACTGTGTGACTGCCTTTTTTCTACTTCAGCAAATGACTGGAAATTTATTTTCTGGAGATAATAAGTAAAAAAGAAGTTCTCTAGATCGGGGGCAGGGCTATAAACTGAAACAGAAAGATTAAGCAGAAATATACATAACAGATTCTCAGATCTCCAGCCCTCTTCCCCTACTTGCCTCCTAGAACACTGTCAACCAGGCCTTTGCTCTCCAGGCAGATGATCCAAATACTCTTTTTCTCTTTTCCAAGAATTCTAACTGCCCTAGAAGAAAGTCCTAAAGATGCTCACATAAGGAGTTTCCCTTCTCCAAAAAAAAAAGAAAAGGAGTTTTCCCAGAAAAATGATTCAGCTAAATTTCCCTAGATGGTTATGTTGACAAACTCTCAGCAACCAGTCAGTTGTTAAGTTTTTTGTTTTTTTTTTTGCTGTACGCGGGCCTCTCACTGTTGTGGCCCCTCTCGTTGCAGAGCACAGGCTCCGTATGCGCAGGCTCAGCGGCCATGGCTCACGGGCCCAGCCGCTCCGCGGCATGTGGGATCTTCCCGGACTGGGGCACGAACCCGTTTCCCCTGCATCAGCAGGCGGACTCTCAACCACTGCGCCACCAGGGAAGCCCTTAAGTATCCCACTTTTAATCATGAGCAAACAACTAATGATTATCAAATATCTGATAAACACCTAGAATGAAAGCTAGAAACCAAAAGAAAAATAAAACAGAAAAGGTAACCTGGAGAAAAAACACTATTCAGAAATAAGAAAAATTAAACTAAAATATCATGAATATTCTCTAAGATATAAAATACTGTATCCATAATAAGGTACAAGTCCCCCAAGTTGTTTTTTTTTTAATTTAGTTTTCTACATACCTATCACTAAATCAACCCAAAATCTTTCCCATTATTTAAATTTTACACACACACACACACACACACACACACACACACACACACACACTCTTTAAAGAACATTCAGATAACAGAGAGACAGACAGACACACAGACATAGCCACTCATTCTTAGAAAATAAAAACACAATAGCAGGGCTTCCCTGGTGGCGCAGTGGTTGAGAGTCCGCCTGCCGATGCACGGGACACGGGTTTGTGCTCCGGTCTGGGAAGATCCTACATGCCGCAGAGCGGCTAGGCCCATGAGCCATGGTCGCTGAGCCTGCTTGTCCGGAGCCTGTGCTCCGCAACGGGAAAGGCCACAACAGTGAGAGGCCCGCGTACTACAAAAAAAAAAAAAACACACAATAGCAAAAATAAGACACTCAGTAGATGTGTGGGAAAATAAAGTTGAGGAAATCTCCAACAAAGTAGAACATGAAGACAGAGATGGATAATATGGCAAAAAATAAAAAGTTAAGAAAATCAGAGCACCAATTCTGAAGGTCCAATATATGAAAAAAAGGTGTTCTAGAAAAAGTGAACAAAGAAAAAGGAGGGGAGGAAATCATCAAAGAAAGAATTAAAGACCATTTCTCAGAAAGGAAGGACATGCATTTCCAGACTGAAAGGGTGTACTGAGTACCCTAAATAGTAGATAAAAAAAACCCCAAACCAAGGCACAAAGAAAATCTTACATATTTCCAGAGATTAAGAAAAAGAAAGACCATTCAAAGGATCAGAAATCAGAGTAGCTGGAGACATCTCAACAAAAATACTGGCCATTAGCAAGCAATGGAGCAATGCCATCAAAATTCTGAAGGAAAAGCATTTTCAACTTAAGAGTTCTACCTCTGCATCCTTTCTCAGGACATTATTGGAGGTGAACTCCTTCAAAATGAGTAAGTAAATCAAGGAAGATGATGAAATGGGATGTAAAAATAGAAACTCTACCACAGGAGAAAAGCAGAAGGAATTCCTAGGATGACAGTGAAAGGAGATCCTAGAAAGATACTGTGCACCAGTTAGTATACAGGGCAACAAGACCAGGATAAAGCAGTTAAAATTTCTCCAAACATGAAAACTGATGGCAACTTCAAAGTATGTGAGCATATTGGGAGGAGCTTTAGATATTTTAATAAGAATTCCAAGTTGATTTAGTGATAAGTACATGGAAAACTAAGCAAACAACAACAAACCCAAAAAATAATGTGCAGTGGGGGAAGGTAGGAACAGTAGCGGAAAGAAAAATTCATGATTTTATCTAAATGATTTAGCTATTGAATAACACTTTTATAGTCATAATAATGTAAACACCATTTGATCTAACCAAGAACACAATTATAAACAGAAGATGGGAAGAGTGCCTGCAGAGCACTGAGAGCAGAGGGAGGTAGAGAAAGAAAAATCTTATCTTCTATGGTGAGAAGGCTATAGAAAATGCTAAAACTGAAAAAATCAAGAGGTAACAGTACAAGAATGTAACTAACAGCAAAAGAGGTAAACATGAAAAGAATCAGATGAAATAACTGATCATACTGCCTTTGAGGAACGGTGAAATGGCGATGGTGGTGGGGAATGATGACAGAATGCTGTTTTTCATAACAAAAACTGGAAACTATTGACTCTTCAAAGTTATGTGCAAGCATAACTTGATAAAAATTAAAAAATAGGGCCTCCCTGGTGGCGCAGTGGTTGAGAGTCCGCCTGCGGATGCAGGGGATACGGGTTCGTGCCCCGGTCTGGGAGGATCCCATATGCCGCGGAGCGGCTGGGCCCGTGAGCCATGGCCGCTGGGCCTGCGCGTCCGGAGCCTGTGCTCTGCAACGGGAGAGGCCACAACGGTGAGAGGCCCGCATACCGCAAAAAGAAAAAAAAAAAAAAAAAAAAAAAAAAAATTAAAAAATAATTAAGCCATTGACGGTTTATACTCTAGTGGGAGAGATACACATGTAAACTGATAATTATAAGCGCAGGGTGGTAAGTGCTGTGACAGTAATTTACCTGTTTATCTATAGTACTTGTTAGTCTGCCTTGTATTCTGACCATCTGTACCAATAGTGTACAGGTCATTATTTCCCCTGCTAAGCAATGAACTATAAGGACATTTACCCTGTCTCATTCACCTCTGATAGATCTTGGCAATTTATACACAGTTGTTATTTAATAAATACTTCCTAAATCAACAAGAGAGAGGTGGGATCTCCTTTATAAGTAAAAGTAAGTTTGAGGGGTTTTTGTTTGTGTTTAAACTGCCCAGAAACTGAACCTCCTTTCTATGCTTGGGAAAGCCCTCATCTTATGAGGCATAGCTGGCCTCCCGTTAGAGAAGGTAAAAATGTCAGACATTTGCTTCTTCCCTTGCACACCTCCACCATTAAGATACAGCTGCCATACTCTTTGAATGGAATCTGGCAAGAAGACACAGCACAGACCATGTGAAATCCGTTTTGGTGGTGGGGGTCAGCAGCTACATCCACTTCCAGGTTCTAGCAGCAGCATTAGGTATCCAGCTTCGGTGGTGTTGGTCACGTCAGCAGTGCAAGTCACTGCCTATGGGCTGAGCCACACCAGCGTCTTCACTGGACCATCTCTGCAAGGTGCTTTGCATTACTCCTGGAGAAACAGTCTCCAAGTCTATTTATCCAACCCTATCAGAAATTCTGTGAGAGATCCAATATCCCTTTTCTGCTTAAGTTAGCCAGAATCGGTTTCAATTGCTTACAACTATGAACCCTGTCTGTACAGTCAGCTCTGCTGACAGTTTTGCACCCAGACCATTCTACCTGCTTGCACTTTGCAAACCCTCTGGTCATTTCAGCTTTATATTCCTCCTTCTTAAAAAATGTTCAGGTAATTTGTGAAATGTTAAAATAATTGTCATTGATCTCAAAATCTCTATATTAAACTTTTCAAACAGTAAGCACTGGTTATAGATCCTAGCTAACTGGCAAGAAGTAGAAAAGGTATTCAGCATTTTTTATTTGCATTTTGCTGTGAGTAGTTGATTTAATAACATTACTATAGATTCACAGTTCTCAAATTTTTTAGTCTCAGGACCCCTACACACTCATAAAATTGTTAAGAACCCCAAAGAGCATTTGTTTATGTGGGTCATATCCATAAATATCTACCATATTAGATGTTAAAACTGAAAAAATGTTAAATAGTTCTTAACTCACTTAAAAACAATAAGTAAACCCATAATGTGTTAATGTAAATAACACTTTAATGAAAAACAACTATATTTTCCAAAATAGAAAGGAATGAGAAGAGTGGCATTGTTTTGCATTTCTGAAATGCTTTTAAGGCCTGGCTTAATAGAACATAGCTGGCTGTGATATGTTGTTTTGGTTGAAGTAAATGAAGATGATCTGGCGTCATACAGATATGCAGTTGAAAAAGGGAAATAAAGACTATTTCAGTAGTCTCTTAAGATAACTGTGGATATTGATGTTTAACACTACACCAAATCCAACAAGTGGTAGTTTCTCAAAGGTTAGTTACTATGTAAAATCTAAAATTGGTCTCTCTTGTTGCACTTTGAAAGAATTTTTCATCCATGCTGATTTTGTAACATCCGATATCAGTCGTATGGAAAATACTGGTTCACTGAGTTATATACTTTGTGTGCACTTCACATTTCATCATACAGAATATTAAAAGACATGTACTGATGCATTCAGACTTAATAAAATTAATTCTTTTTATTGATCCATCAAGAGTATTCTTAAGTAAAACCAACTTTTTTTTTTTTAACTGTGATGTATGGAAGAATATAATGACATTATGGTTTGGTGCAACTGCCTTGCTTTGTGCTAAGGGGTCAAGTGGTTTTACTCATCATTGGTTTTGCACCATCAGTACAAATGTCAACATAGTAGAAAAAGGCAAATAACTTCTTAGTATTATTATGAAAATAGATTTGATCCTGAAGATCCTCTGAAAGGCACTCAGGGACTCCCAAAGGTCCACAGACCACACTTCGAAAACCACTGCTGTAGGCAGAAAGAGTATATAAAGCCAAAAGACACTTGGTGTTTTTGACAATTTGGAAAGAAACACAAAGATCTATGGCCTATAATAATTTGTAAATTCTGCTAACTCACGAATCTTAATGGCATGTTCCGTAAGGCTGCTGTTTGGAGTGAGTAAACTCTGTCAGTATTGGCATCTTACCATGATTTTATTTGTGAAAAACATCCCTTATTTAAAAGTCACCAGTTCGGGGCTTCCCTGGTGGCGCAGTGGTTGAGAGTCTGCCTGCTAATGCAGGGGACACGGGTTCAAGCCCTGGGCTGGGGGGATCCCACGTGCCGCGGAGCGACTGGGCCCGTGAGCCACAACTACTGAGCCTGCGCGTCTGGAGCCTGTGCTCCGCAACAAGAGAGGCCGCGATAGTGAGAGGCCCGCGCACTGCGATGAGGAGTGACCCCTGCTTGCCGCAACTGGGGAAGGCCCTCGCACAGAAGCGAAGACCCAACACAGCAAAAATAAATTAATTAGTTAAAAAAAAAAAAAAGTCACCAGTTCATTGCAGCTCTATTTACAAAAGCCAGGACATGGAAGCAACCGAAGTGTCCAATGACAGATGAATGGATAAAGAAGATGTGGCACATATATACGATGGAATATTACTCAGCCATAAAAAGAAATGAAATTGAGTTACCTGTAGTGAGGTGGATGGACCTAGAGTCTGTTATACAGAGTGAAGTAAGTCAGAGAGACAAAAACAAATACCACATGCTAACAGATATATATGGAATCTAAAAAAAAAAGGGTTCTGAAGAACCTAGGGGCAGGACAGGAATAAAGACGCAGAGGTAGAGAATGGGCTTGAGGACACGGGGAGGGGGAAGGGGAAGCTGGGATGAAGTGAGAGAGTGGCATGGACATATATACACTACCAAATGTAAAATAGCTAGCTAGTGGGAAGCAGCCGCATAGCACAGGGAGATCAGCTCGGTGCTTTGTGTCCACCTAGAGGGGTGGGAGAGGGAAGGTGAGAGGGAGACGCAAGAGGGAGGAGATATGGGGATACATGTATATGTATAGCTGATTCACTTTGTTATACAGCAGAAACTAACACAACACTGTAAAGCAATTATACTCCAATAAAGATGTTAAAAATAAAATAAAATGTAAAAGTAAAGTAATCAAAGCTTTGAAATACAATATAGAGGAATCATATTCAGATATGATAAGAGATCTGACTTACAGGCTAAACTGGACAAATATATGCAATACTTTCAAAATGTATTAACTGCAGTTTTCAAGAACAGAGATTTACCTTTGGAAGGCAAAACTAAAAAAACTGAAAAGGTTGTAAAATATAATTTAGGCTCATAAAAAAAAAATAAAAAAATAAAATAAAATAAAACTCACCTGCTAGAGGTGATCTGAACAGGTCAGTTAAAAATATTTGTTGGAAGGAACTATGTGTTACATGGAAGGAAATAAGGAAATATATGTTATAAGAAAATATAAGGAAATATATGTTACAGTGGTGTTTATTAATTTAAGATTTTACGAAGATCTCAAGATCTTTTCCTTATCACTGTCAACAATATTTGGCTGGGCAAAGAAGCACGCTCATTTAGTCTTCCTTTACTTGCATTATAGAACCTACCATGAGTCATCTAGTCCCATTCTGATGAAATGAATCAAGACAAGGACCTAAATCTGCATGATAATGCAACCAATACGGATTCCAAAGAACAGAGTACTACCATGCTCATCCATTAATATCTATTCAATTATTTATAATCTTGTTTACCTGAAGCCGCTGAATTCAAATGCCCAATGTTGGCGAATATCAAAATATAAACACACTAGCAGGCTGTTTTGATACTAGTTATAGGGGACCAGCAGCAATATGAGAAGTATTGCTGATTATTAGAACCATCATTCATTTGTATACCACTCTTTACAATTTTAGAAGCATTTGAAACTCCTTTATCTAATTTCAAGTACATAATAATTCTTGAAGTAGGTAGAGGTTATTACCATCTTTTTATGAGTAAGTAATAAACTCACATATTAGTGGGCTTAAATTCAAACTTTTGAGTCCTTTTAAGGGCCCCTTCCTCGACTCTATCATTTGAAATTGTCTGTTCATGATAATTCCTCCTTTTCCTCCCCTTTTTGTTGAAAAAACAATTGATATTCATAATAATGAACCTGGGATCCTCAAAATTTCAAAGAGCCTGCTGAATCTTCCCAGATAACATTAAAACTAAAGATAAAAGGTTAACAGCATTTTAAAATTTCACAATTCTTTGTAACTTAACAACAAAAGCAGTAATTTCCCATTAAACATAGCCCTTTCCCTTAACTGTCAGCCAACTTTAAAAATTATTGTCTTAAACCAAATTTACTTATTCAACAAGGATTTGATTATATACTATGTATGGTAGTTGGTATGAATATTTTTCAAATTGAGGAAACTTGCCAGTTTTTGATACAATTGGCATTCACTATAATAAATAAGCCATGATTTTTCTGGTTCTACTTTCTCTTCATAACTCCCATATATCTAAAATATAATGACAGACCTTCTACTGACCCACTGTTATTAGTGAATTCTGCTATATATCCCAATCATTAATGTTCCAATAATACTCACATATTACTAACATAATAAAGGAATCAAAGAAGAGAGACTTTGATTAATATTTGAGCAAAATTTAAACAATCGGCAAAATCTAAATTAGTTTTCTGGCACCTGATTTCCAGTCTAAAGATATAAGCAAACATTCAATAACTCAATTTACACTTTTTAAAAATATATGTTGACAGGATGTTTAACTTCACAGTCTGCCTTTAAAAAGTCTACTTTAAGCTATATAAAGGAAGCAAGATATGTATATCTATACCTGTGAATCTTAAAAGCAATTTTATTTTTAACCTTTACCAAGATAATTACCAATAGATATTTATTTTATATTTCTTTTCATATTCATGTCACCTGCAGTGACTCAAAGACCAAAGTGATAAGAAATCCCTGTTGGAGTTTAATGTAAATCAATGATGTCAATCCCCCTGGTCCCACTATATAGATGTTCACATCACATGGTCAATTTAAATGAAAATACATGGACTGTAAATTTTAAATTCATTTTTTTTACTCTTCAAGTTCATTCAGGTTACCATGTGTTCAGACAAATCTATATCATGTATAAAGATGAAGAAGTAGAAAAACTGGATCAGAAGAATAAAAATGATGAACGGCCATAAACTGAAATAACATTAACATCCTTGACTCACTAAGGTTCATTAAAGAAGCAATATAATTAAAATTTGCTTTGGCACTGCCATCCTTATTCATAAATCCTGAAAGGCAACCTTCGTCATAAGTGATAGAAGCTAACAGACATATTGTTTCACTCGACTTATACTATGATTCTTTAAAAAAAAGAACTATGATAATAAAAGGATAGCACAATTTAGTTACTATTCTTCATTTTGTTTTTTAGGAAATAAACAGAAATCACATTCTCTGTTGATTTTTAAATAACATAAAAGTTGAATTTTCCAATAAAGTGCTTTGTTGCCTTATCTGTAGACCTCCTGGAATCCTCCTATAACTTATGAATGTGGACATCAGCAAGCTTGTTCTAAATTTCACTAGATTCGCTCATTTTTTTTTGGCAAATGTGACAGATGTTTTTACTTATGGAAGTGACTATAAGCTGTCTAAAATAAAAATGACTCAGACATATTTTAAGGTGAAAAAGGAAATAAGTATAAGTTTCAGATTTTATAAAATTTATAAATTTGAGATTTTTCTGTAATAGTCTGAAATTAATTTTGAGTATGATCTTTTAAATAGGAGTATTAAAGACTGACAAAAGCCTGACTCTACTTCCAACAGATTAATAAAAACTACACTACCTTTCATACAAAATAATTCTACTGGTGATTATTAGCTCTCAAATACCAATGTTCATATTATAACATGGTATTAGATTTGTCTTCACTCAATTTTATACCAACAGGTGGGTAAGAGGTATTAAGCCAAAATCAGCTCTGGCTAGCACAAAGCTAACTTAAATTGGGTTGACTAGTAATCTGAGTTTAAAAAATTTATTTGCAAGGCTGTTATCATTTCATCTTGAATTTTAGTTACACTTCAAATTTCACGTTTACACTAAATAGAAACCTCTATGCATTTTCCTCTAGTGAGTGCAGGAGACTACTGTGTTTACATTTTGTATGTGATGATAAGTACTTTAAAAAAATACCCAGATGATAAGAAAGGCTGAAATTAAAGAATTCCAACATTGGCTATTAAAATTATATTTAGAGTATATTAAATTAAGACCAATGATTGTTACGTTACTTGGCTGGCTCATTTGGGATACATATATTTACTTCTGCCTTTGGCAAAAAAATAAAAATAGATTTCATAAATATTTGGAAGCTCTTGGTCACAATTTCTGACTCAAGTTTATATCTACGTATTCTTTTATGTTACTTAAAACCATGAAGAGAAAAAAAAAAACTTATCCATCTTGGATATACTGGGTCGCTTTCAGAGGAATGGAAAATCAACTTCAAGCTCTTCAAATGGGAAATATTAGATCTATTTCCATAAATCCAACGTATTTTCAAAAATTTAAACTATTTGGTAGAGTTTATACTAAAGTATAATAGACATATTATTAAATAACTATACGCTTTTAGAAACAGATTTTTTAAAATTACAAATATAAATAAATCTATGTTTTATGTACTAAAAAGGGCAAGGCAAGAACAAAGGGAGGAAAACAGAAAAATTAAATTAAAAACACTAATGTAAGCTAATACTGCTTACATATGAACATCAAGATGCCAAGGGACCCAATACAATCCTCAGTCTAACATTTTCAATGGCACAGACTAGTGATCACACGATACTGGTGATACTCTCTAGTTACCCTTGGCAACCTTTCTCAACTGTAACGATGCTACCCTACAATAGCTTTCACTGGGCAGCTTTCTCTTCACTTAGCTGAATGCTCTGGGACCATCTGCGTCGGCAAGCATAAAAGGCCAGCCTGCCTGTGGGCCCGTCACTCTGAACACCACCTCTCTGACCCTGATTAAATACAACTTTCAGTCCTTTTTGTCCTCCCTGTTGACTTCTCCTATTAAGGGAGCCCTTTGACAAAGAAAGCGGAAGAGTGGACTAACTGCCCCCAAGAAAGGTGATGTCTGATACTGCTCAACACAAGGATTAGCAAGCCAATACATAACAAAAGCAAGTTTGGGGGGAGGGGAGAGGTAAAGAAAAAAATGGTTTTAGCTAGAGCTTTGACTAATTCAGTAGGTACACAATTCAACAAATAGCTATACAAGAGGTCTTCTTTGAAAGAAGTAACTATAGCAGAACAATAATTTGGAGAGATACCTTTCAACATCTTGACATAAGGGCATGACACTGACAAAAACACCAGATATTTGTTTTCTATTTGATTTTTTTTAATTAAAAAAGAAAACTTAGAGTTGAAGACAGGAAAGATGGAGGCAAAATAAGAAACAGAGAAAATGCAAAAAAATCATAATTGTAATTTACTGTCTCATTAGAAAACATTAAACTCACTAAATTGACATTAGTTATTCAAATATTTAAGAAAATATTTAAATAAAGGTGGAAAACTGCAACATTCTACAAAGAATCATTTTTGTAACTTATCATATCTAGACCAAGAGAACTTCAATTTAAAAGGACTGTTTCACAAGATGAAGTACTTTAATATAAAGAACTCATTCTAAAATTTCTAGGCACATGGAGGCTTGTGAATATGATCTACGGTTCCTTGGGGTAGTCAGTACCCATCAACAGGGCAGCAGATCAAAATCACCACTTTCAATTATACCACCACTTTACCAAGTAACTCAAAAGACTCCTTGTCTCCAGATCAGTCCAACCAATAAATGAAGGGTCTGGTTGGCTCAATCAACAAAGCAACTGAATAGCACAACCTCGTAACATACCTTGAAACAAACAAACACACGCATACACACACATACATACATACAACCTAAGGAACTTTATTGAAGTCTACTAAAAAGTATAACCTATAAAGTAAAACTTGACCACACTTATTCAAAGAATGGCCAATAAACCTAGAAAAGTCAAATGGGGTGGGGGTGGTGGTCATGGAGAAAGAAGGGGAAGGAGGGAGGAGGGGTAGAGAGGTTCCTAGGACACGTGGGCCTTTCAGTACTAAAACTGGGTAAGTCCTGGACAAACCGGGACGAGTTGGTCACCCTAGGGAAGGAAGCCACATATACTGAGAAAGTATTATGCTGTAAGTGCTGTGCCAGATTCTTTCACACAACTTACTTAATCTTAATTAGAATTCTGTAAGGAAAGAATTTTTTAAATGAAGAAGTCTAGCTAACTACGAGGATAAGTAATCTCAACAAGGCTGCATTGTTAGAAGAATAGGAATTTGAATCTGTCTGCTTGTCTCCAAAGCCACGATTTTCCCACGTGGTCTCTTCAGGAGTTTAGTAGAAGGGAGATAAGGGGTTCAACTATCATTTTACTTCAGAAGGCACAGTCAAACTCAGCAAGCTCAAATTCTACACAATCTGACTATACCGCAGTCCAAGAGAGCTACAGAAAAACAAAGCAATGTTTGATTAATCATATGAATTAAATGGTGGGCACTTGAGCTGATAACTGAACACTTCAGAAAAACTACAGACAAAAACATTCCTACTCTGCTGGGAACAATTCCTTATTGCTAGACTTTCTGGTTTACTGGAACTGGGAACTGATTCCAGTAAAGAATGGGGTAAATTGTATATTTGGTACAGAGGGTAGGGTCAGGGATAGAGAATGATCAGAAACGTGTTCCAGAGAAGGATTCGGATATAAAACTTTCAAGGAGGGTACAATTTTCCCTTTCTAAGTTTCTTTGACGTCTCCAATAGTTCCCACTACCAAAGTACTCAACATACTGTCACTACAATCAATGGGATCTTAGTATCAACTTGGCTGAAGGTCCACAGATCACCCTTCTTACCAAGAGGTCACTCTACCAGTCAAATATATCAGGTGAGTTTTCTGGTAATGAGTAAAAGTGACCCAATCTACTCAGACAGTCCAATATCTGGGTCCAATTACAAGTGTTTGGATAGGTAAGAGAAAACAAATCAACAATCCTCCTCCTCATTATGGATGGCTATCAGTTATTAATGAGCACACGCCTTCCATGTGCCATGGAACAGGCCCCAGAAAGGTAGAGTAAACCATGGTTCTATCTTTGAAGCTTCATAATACAGGGGGAGTGGCAGGTTTCAGAAACATAAAAAATCAGAAACAATAAAGAAAAGCACATGCTATAACATATAAAAAGTTACATGAAAAAGAGTCATGTACCAAAATGTTCATTGCAGCTCTATTTACAATAGCCAGGACATGGAAGCAACCTAAGTGTCCATCATCGGATGAATGGATAAAGAAGATGTGGCACATATATACAATGGAATATTACTCAGCCATAAAAAGAAATGAAATTGAGTTATTTGTAGTGAGGTGGATGGACCTAGAGTCTGTCATACAGAGTGAAGTAAGTCAGAAAGAGAAAGACAAATACCGTATGCTAACACATATACATGGAATCTAAGAAAAAAAAAATGTCATGAAGACCCTAGGGGTAGGACAGGAATAAAGACACAGACCTACTAGAGAATGGACTTGAGGATATGCGGAGGGGGAAGGGTAAGCTGTGACAAAGTGAGAGAGTGGCATGGACATATATACACTACCAAATGTAAAATAGATAGCTAGTGGGAAGCAGCCGCATAGCACAGGGAGATCAGCTCAGTGCTTTGTGACCACCTAGAGGGGTGGGATAGGGAGGGTGGGAGGGAGGGAGATGCAAGAGGGAAGAGATATGGGAACATATGTATATGTATAACTGATTCACTCTGTTATAAAGCAGAAACTAACACACCATTGTAAAGCAATTATACTCCAATAAAGATGTAAAAAAAGAAAATATATTTATAAATATATTATATATTAATATATTATATATATTAATATATAATTATATATATAATGTATAATTATAAATATAATATAAATATAAATTTAATAAATAAAAATAAAAATTTTGAAACATTAAAAATAAGTTACATGAGCTCAGTGAATGGAAAAAATAGGAGAGGGGGAGGGGTCCAACAGAACTTGAGAAAAGGATAGAACTCAGGTAACCAGAGAAGGAATGGGAGAATAATCTAGATTGGTGGAAAGCAAAACACTGAGTAGTCCAGTACTCTAGGAAATACTGAGGGATTAAACAAATCAGAGCCAACATTTTTTCTTTAGGCAACTGTGAACCACTGAAGGTTTTTAGAGTAGGAGAAAATCTATTCAGGCAAAGTTATAAAAGATTTACCTGGCTATGGTAAATGTAGAAACAGGATAGTAGTATAGGTAACAGACTATATTCTCACAAATTTCTCAAAAACCTTTAACATAGATTTCTTTTTGAATCTCTGATTTTCCTATTTTATCCTAAACACACATAAAATTACTCCAAGTAAACACTGAAGGTAAAATGGCTCCACTATTTTTAGCTATATAATCCAAAGTTCAGAAAACAGTTTGTCTGAACTCAAACAGTAAGAGCCTTACCGTAATTCCAATGTCTGACCAAAAAAAAAAAAAAAAAAGGCCATGTCATGGAAAACTCACATTAATAAAGGCAGAAATTTTGTTGGTGTGACAATCTCCTTGCCTCCCCCACCCTAAATCCACCCCCCGACCCCCCGCCAAAAAAACAGTAGATGCATAGGAGATTGATGGTAGGGACTTGGGTGGGAGGAACTGACGAAGAGACCTAAGGGAAAGAATAACATGCAAGGAATGGGTAGACTGTGTTCTAAAACAAAGAAACCAAAGAAGGTAAGAGAGAGATACAAATAGCTGAAATAATAAGATATCTGCTATAAAAAATAGTTATGACATCTGCTATAAAAATTTAGATCATCACTAGTTGAAGTAGAGAAAGCTTTACAAAGAAACTATCAGTCGAGCTGGTTTTGAAGGCTGGTTGAATTGAATACTGGCAGATTGAGATGAGACAAAGCATTCCAGGTAGAAAAATATGAACAACAGTCAAAGCCGTAAAACTTGAAAAGTATTCAGTACGTGGCTATAATCTAGCATTCATAATAGCGAGCTTTTACTTGAATTATGACATGCTTGCTGATTCTGCCTTGGTATCTTAGTAGAGGCAGATGAAGGCAGCTGTCAGTGTCTAGCTATATGCAGAGGGTGTCCAATAAAGGACTGGTTCCTTCCTTTCATTGACCATTCTCTCCAAGTGGCTTCTAAGCACTTAGAAGGGTTCTGCCAACCAGAGATCCCCAGCTCCTGAACACTGCTATTAGAAAATCTGGATTAAATGCAGTTGCAGTGTCCAAAAGAGTATAAAAGAACATTTTGTTTAACTTCCCAAACAATGCAGGAATCTTTACTGAGACATTCCAGGTAGGAAAGTAAGAAAGCTGAAGTAACATTATTTAAATTTTAAATTATTTAAATTTGTAAATAGCCTGCACATCCAGAGGCAGTATGGTATAACAGGAAAAGCATTAGGTCTGAAACTTCACCTTTTGGAACCTATTTCCTCAAACATAAAATTGGGTTAATACTTGTTCTGACTACCTCCTCTGAAACCTGTAAGGATTATATGAGAAAATCTGTGAAAGTACTTAAATCTTAAAGCACTATACCAATATATTCTACTCTTGTTTATGCTGGCTTAAGTACATTATAACACTAAAAACTAATTTTTAATAGAGTCATACCTGGAGAAACGTTGAGAAACAGCTTTTGTTTTTTCATAAAATTGCAGTATTTCACAGGCTTATGACTTACTGCCAAGCAAAATGATGAAGAAAATATAAAATATCTTCTGTCTTCAACTTTATTATTCTTATCAGAATTGGGCCAATGGCTTTGAAGTCTTAATGTCCTTAACTGCTACCTTGGAAATCATTTTCAGAAACAAAATAACACACTGCCACAGATACTACTGCACCTAGAACAGGGACAGGCACATAATAGGCATTCAAGATTCTGATAAACTGAATAAATAAAAAATTGTTTAATTCCTCTCTAAGTATACTTAAATGCAGAAATGTCACCCATACTTCACTGATAATTTTTTGCCCATTTCTCTCTACCCTGGTCCCTTTTCAACATTTTAATTTAACACTCCTAGTGAGCAATGAGACAGACTCTGGGAAACTTACTTGATATCACTTGTTTTCTTAATTGGAAGACAGCAATAATAATATCTACTTACATTCACAAGGTTGTGAAGTGAGGTGTGAAGGATTAAATGAGCTAAGGAACGTATCATACATAAAGTACATATAAAATACACAAAATATATGTAAAATACAGTGCCTAGCACAGAATAGATAGGTCTGTTTCCTTCCTTATTCTTAAATCACTAACAAAGGAATTAAGTCAAATTTTATTATAAAAAATACTATTATAGTAAAAAGTTCACTGTAGCAAACTATTTTCCTACCCCAAATGATGGTGCACAGTGGTCCATAGTTCACTACACCAGTTTTTTTTTTTAATTAATTTATTTATTTGGCTGTGTTGGGTCTTTGTTGCTGTGCGTGGGCTTTCTCTAGTTGTGGCGAGCGGGGGCTACTCTTCATTGCGGTGCGCAGGCTTCTCATTGTCGTGGCTTCCCTTGTTGCAGAGCATGGGCTCTAGGCATGCGGGATTCAGTAGTTGTGGCACGCGGGCTCAGTAGTTGTGGCTCACGGGCTCTAGAGTGCAGGCTCAGTAGTTGTGGTGCATGGGCTTAGCTGCTCTGCGGCATGTGGGATCTTCCCAGGCCAGGGATCGAACCCGTGTCCCTTGCATTGGCAGGCAGATTCTTAACCACTTTGCCACCAGGGAAGCCCCACTACACCAGTTTTATAGCACCATGGCAATGTATTTAGTAAACGTACTCTCCATTACACTAAATAATGTCCTATATATTGGCATCATACAGTAAGTATTTCATAAATTATTCACACTGTTTTCTGCATGGCCACAGAAACACAATGAATTGGGCAACAAAGCATTACCGTATGTTGATGCCAAAGATGAAGATACCTGGGTACTGAGAGAGTAAATGAGTTGCCTAAGGTTATCATCTGGCTCATCAGTGACAGAGCCAAAGTAACATTCAACATCCCCTATTCTATATGAAGCACAACTTCTACCATGTTACTTTTCTTCTTTTCTTTCTCAAACCTGACTCTCCTCTAGTACTCATTATCTAGAAGAATGGAATCACTACCTCTTACCTATTTCTAAAAAGCAACTGGTTTCTTTATACCTGATCTTACTCTCACCTGCCCAACCCTGTTATTCTCCAGTCTTCTACCAAACTGACTTTCCTAAATTGCAAATGTGATCATGTCACTCACTATCTTATGAAAAATCCCTTCTAGAAATCCTTAAATTTTTTTAATCATATATATCAGGCCCTTCATAATCTGATCCTAATTTACCACTCCAGACTAATCTCTCACTCCTTTCAATCACCTTCACAATCTATGCTCTAGCCACACCTAATTATACATAAATCTTTGAACAAACCAATAGCAGCTGGGCTACATACTTGCTATTCTCAGAACCTGCAACCCTCTCTCCCTGCTCCATGCCCACATCCATTTAGCTTACTTTTATTTATCCTTCAGGTCTTGCTTTAGTTTTCCTCCAGGAAGTCTTATTTCACCTCTCAAAACTGAATTGGGAATTATTCTTATGTGCCCCTATGATGTCCTGTATTTACATCTATCAAGGCACTTTTCTTTTTGTATTGTTAATACCTGTTTATGTGTCTAACTCTTTGCTAGGCTCTGAGCTAGCCCCTTGAAGGCAATATCACAGCTTAACCGTGTCAACCACACTGGTAGGTGCTCGATAATAATTTGTTGAATTGATTTTGGTTCACCGTTACGTGTCTTCCAAGGAATTATTTGCTTATTTAATAATTTAATACTATATTTTAAATTATAGTTTCAACTATTCACATGTCAAATCCTCTCTTTTGCTTATTTCAACCTGCTAATTTCTGAAAATAGCTACTTCTCCAAAATACTAGAAGGCAGAACACTGAACAATGAAGAAAAGCTATGTATTCTATTAGAGTATTTCAAGGAAAGGATGAGAATCTGGAAACCACTGGCTTATTTAATTGTGCTGCTTATATTTATATTTAAGTCACTATGCCAAATATAAAACAAATTGCTACATTTCATTCATAATCTGACTCAGTATTGTTGTGTCTGAAAGTGATTCTTTTCTTTTAAAGTTATCTTAAATTTGATTTTCTTTGGTCTTAAATACCAATTTGTTTTCTAGAATAATGCATCTCCAATTTTATAGGGTAAAATAATTGAGAAAACAGGGTTTGATATGCCAAGAATTTGATATACCTATTATATATATGAAAACACAGTTTGATTCACCTTATGGAAGACTTTTTTCTTAAGTGAGATATATCTATCATGTTTTGGTGAGTTCTTACTGGGAAATTACCTATTATAAATTATTCAATGGAACAAATGCTTCCCCTGCCATCCCCTTCCCTGACTACTCACTAAAAGAAAAAAAGAAAAATCCAACACTGGATTCTATTCCATAGTGAATATATATGAAAAAAACATACTGGCCCTCACTGATCAATCATGGCAGAACCCTCATGGCACAGTCACCAAAGCTTAACAAGGAGAGCAAAACATCTGCCACCCCTTTTATTAAAGAAAAGTAAAAGGTGAAAATTATAAGATTAGTTAGGTTTTAGGATGGAAAAAAATCTTGGCAAAAATAACTGACTATCATTCATTACCTCTAATACATGAAGATTAAAGTTCTCCTCTACTTTTCAAGAAGTTTATTATAAATGAAATCATGTTTAAATATATTAAGAATTGCCTTTTAAAGAACTCATATGGATAAGCTATTTTAAAAGTAAATTTTTTATAAAGGCTCATTTATAAGTTGAGTTTTTTTTTTAAAACAACTCTGCCTAAAATAAAATACAACTGTTATTGTATCATGGTGTATTTCGTAGAAAATCCAGGTTGCTCTTAATAAGAAATGTATGTATTGAAAAACTCTGGGCTGGGGTGGCCTTTATTTTTTTAAGAATATATTCTAGAACAATGGAAATTCACTTCCTCCGAGTTCACTTCACAAGTACTTGACCTGTACCACAAAGCAGCTCAGGCTATCTTTGCAAAATGGCTAGTATAAGAAGCAAAAAGACTAAGATTGTAAGCCAAGCTGAGCAGCAACCATGTGGCACTACAAAGCACCACTGCGAGACAATAAGCATACCTAAAAATGCTGGATTTTAAGGTAAATCCTTATTGGTTAACGGATTGAAAAATGAACACAATGAGAATCAAGATATGCAGGATAGAAAGTTTGGAAACACAGAAGACAAACTCTATAGTCATGTCCTTATATCACACAATTTTATGCCAACTGTTCATACTTTGCGAAAATCCAGTCTATTGTGCGATTCTCTTTGTGAATTAACTAATGAAAACATTGGAAGCCTAGCTAGATGAGTTAATGTTTTCATTTGAACTTTGATCAACCCTTTGCTGATACAGTTGTACAGTAAAGACTGAAAAGCATTTCAGTAGCCAATCTGGACAATTTTTCTGTTGTTGTTGTTTTCCAATCAACCATGTCTACAAAGAAAGCAGGCTAACTCCTCTAGCATAGCTCACAGTGCAGTTTGAATAGTTGTCCCACGGCTTTATAAGTATGTAGTATGTGTGTATATAAATTCAGTTTTAACCCTAGAGCATGCATCTTGAACACTGCACAGTGCTTTCTGTGATACTTAACAATTTACTAATGAACTCCAGAATGATACAGTTTTAAAGACTGAGGAAAGGAGGAAGCAATGTTAACGTCCCCTCTAAAATAAGCTCGTTTAAAAAAGCAAGTAGTATTTTACCAAAGAAAAACAGCTGGATTACAGAGTTTCCAAAGCACTTATAGCCAGCAGTATACAGTGCTGAAATAACTTCATAGGGTGAGAATGGTCAGATGATCTGCCAATTTTACACAAAGGTTCAGAATTTTTCAAGGAAGCCCTTGTTAAAATCTTTAAATCTGTTTTTACATTATGCTTAAATTTTATAAGGTAGACTTATGACATCAAGATGAAAACAAATATATATAGATTTCAAATGGATTACTCATCAATTCCTTTAAAACCTGTATAATTTGTACATAATGAACTTCACTCAGAAATAATTCTAAATTTCCTGCCATAATTCTTCCCATGTTTTGGCTAATGTTAAGCTTAAATGTTAATCATAATTTGAGCATTTTAGTTCTCTAAAATAAAAGACATATGCCTTTTACATAATAGATAAATAGACATACATGACTTCTATGACTGCTTTTCCTTCATGCTATTTTCAAGTGTGAGGGCCAAACTTGTCACTGAATCTGGCTTTCCTTAATGCAAAAACATTTAGTGTGCTGATGCAATGAATTGGTTTCTGGAGTTCAAATCTATTCATGCTTTTGTTTAAGTATATGTAAATCTTTTAATTTGAAAGCAATTCTTAATAGATAAAATTAATATGTAAATGTAAACTGTAAATATAAAATACATAATTTAAAATAACTCCAGGCAGCAAGCTCTAGATTTCCATTAATATCTCTGCAACAATTAGAACATGTTTTTAATAAGAGTTTCACTGTGTCATCCTGTCATCTTGGTTTTACTGCATTAATACAACAGAATGTGCTATCAGATAGAAGTTTAAAAGCACTATCTACATAGAATACAAAATTTGATATAAGTATGTTGTATCATACAGCATTAACAGTCCATATAGCAACAGAAATACATATTGTGTCCAGGATTGCATAAGCATACATTTTCTCCTTTGAGAGCACTGTCAAGTACCGTGGGAAGCAAGGAAGTGCCCCCATACATACAGCAAGGAAATTATATACCTGAAACACAATGGATCCATTTATAAACCTCTAGTCAAAGAAAACATCGAATGTACATTTCCATTTACCATAGATGCTAAAGAAAAACTCAAATTTGATTTTAGTATCATTTGGTAGAAATCCAACCAATACAGATTTTTGACCTTTGTTTGGAAATTTTAAGGAATTGTATGTAGATTACACCAGAACAAGTATTTAAAATGTTAATCATTTTCTTAATAATAATTTAAACAAAAAGCAGTTTATGCTTTCCTTATTTTGGCAGCCAAATATTTGGAATTCAGTTGGATACCCTATGCACTTACCCTATAACAAAAGCAAGTTCACTATTATTTATTCAGCCTGTAAGCATATCTTGATAATGAAAGAAAAAAATAGTAATGGAAAACTCTGAGAAAGTATTGGCATCAGTAAGATAACAATCAAACACCTATTTTAACAGAAAAAAAAAAGAGTTCACTGTTTCAAGAACTGGATTTATGTATTTTGAATGATCCTAAACTGATGAGCCACTGACTTAGGAGAAAGCTCTATTGATATTAACCACCTTCATTAAGTAGTCAGCAACTTAGTTTATCTAACCCTGGGGTTAAACATTTTATTGCAGTAGTCAATTTGGAAGTTATAAAATTTTTCCGTTGGGGGTTGTTATTTGGGGAGTAGGGGTAGGGAAGCAGCTAAGAAAAATCAGTGAAATCTCCAGAATGAATAGCCTGGCACTTTAGTATCTCACTGGGCACTCAGGAAAGCAATACTATAGAAAGCAGGTTACCGTTTATGATAGTTGTATTTTCTGTGTTATCTAGAGAAAAACAGGTTCATCCATGCAAAATGGACTGTTTTAGAAGATACTGCTGCTAAAATGAAAGACTTTTCAAAAGGCAAAAGTGATTATTCCAGATGAAATGAGAAGCTCCAATGTCAACCTTACTTCCTGAATCAGCAAAAATCAAAGCTTTACTCAGAATAGGAAATTGGAGATTTTCTTTTAATTTACATATCTTTTTTGCTGAGTATGTTTTAGCTGAAATATGAGAGAACTTCTAAGAGACAGCACTTCTCATTTCCAACCATGCTTTTGCTATGACATTATAAAATACCACTACTTGGGACTAAGAATACATCAATTTTACTAGCACTAATGTAGAAGAATCAAGAGTTTAAGTCAGAAATAGCTTTCCATTTACAGCATTTTGTTATACACTCATTAGCCAGGCCAATACCATACCAAAAATCCAACTGTAAAGTAAAAATTTTAGCTATCATCGGGATATATCTAAATAGCTAAAGGTTTGGCATATTAGAAGCAAAATTCCTAAATAAATAAGCCTTAATATAAAAAGAAAGACATCTTTAATCCAGATACCTTATTGTCATATAACTATACATGACAATACAACTATTAAGTGTATGAATTCTCTAATTAAATGAATGAGAAGTCCAAGTGTGTTAAGAAGCATTGATAAATTTTGGAAATTATTCTGTTAAATAAATTGGTTTTTAAAATGTAAATTTTATTCAATCTTTATAACTCTATAATGTTTCTGTAATTCTATTAATATTAAAATCTCAAAATATATCTAAATTGCTGACAAATACATATCTCTTGGCTATTTTCTTTACATCAACATTTTATTTTATATTAAATGTGTTTAATCCTACTTGGATTGCTTTTTCTTAATAAAAAAACAAAAAATGATGGCCTGTTAGCAAGAGGAAAAAATTTTGCTCAATTCCATCTATTTTGGAAGAAATTACCTTGTCTGCCTATGTTCATCCCTACTTTGGCTACTCCTACAGCTTATTTTCCTTTATTTTAGGAGTTGTGAAGTATGAAATGTGTTTTTTCCCCCTATGTGAGGACTGTTTACAATGAATTTATTTGGTGAGTGTAAAAAAATTATTCTTTTGTTTATTCTTAAGAGACATGAAAATAATTTAAAAGATTTCTTATTCATAAACTTTTTAAACATCAATAATTTGGCCTTTATATAATACTTTACAAAAATTTTGCCTTTAACCATTAATTAGTAGGTATAAATGAAATTTTATTATTTGCCTTCTAATACAACTAACATAAAAATCAGGTTGACAGAGTTAGAATTTGGGTAATTTGCCTATCTTTAACCTATATAAAGCAAATTCTCTAATAATACTTAAGTGACACATAAACCCTTAGAAATATAAATTTAATTTTCTTGGAAACTAGGTTAAATCTGTAACTATCTAAAGCAAAAAATACACTGGATTATTTTACTACGGGAAAGCAAAAAGAACCTGAACTAGCCTTCAAAAAACAAATCTCAATCATGGAAAAGGTAGGTAAGGTAAGTTTTTAAAATTTTTTCTGTATTTGTTTTTTTCACATAATGAGTCACTTATATACAAGTAACATTCACAGACTCACATGTATATTAATGATCTTTAGGTCCCAAAACCTCACCAGCAAATACTGTCTCCAAATGATGTAGAAATTAAAACCTAGGGCTAATGTTGATCATATTCTAATAATTGGTTTGTAATATATCATTTCACTATATCAATATCTGGACAGCTTATATTTTTAAGCAGTTGTTAGTTTAAACCCGCTATTCCTGCCACCTTAAAATAGAACTGGAAAATTCACTACTGCCATTCCATAGTGCTGGTAATGTAGTTAAATATGGAATATGCTTCTTTGTACTTTGATACCCAAGGAAACTGTCAAACGTTTTCCTCTTTATTTTAATGTCTACTGACTATCTCTTAATGGTTCCCATGCATTTTCCTTCAATATTGATATTAAAAGGAAAAACAATAAAAAGTGAAAGTTTCTGTTTAAAAGCTTTATAAATAAATCCCACCCTGAGCTAAATATACAGATGAAGAACAATGCAGTTAAAAGGCAGGCTGCCCCCCATTACAGTTATATGATGTAGAAAACCAACTTCTCCCAACTTGAAAAGATTCAAACTGGCCAATTTTGTCAAATCTCGCTGCGATAAAATACATCTTTTTAACAATGTACTGAGGTTAAGGGATGGCCAATAATAAAAATGACAGTGCAGTGGCCTAGCCTTACAGAATGTGGTTCTCATAGACCAAGCTGACATATACTTGCTGTTTTCTGTGGCAGCATCCTATGCTTAAAACTCTCCCTTTCTGCCTTTGTTCAGCTCTTTTGCTAGCATCCAAGTGCTTTCTTTTGGTTCAGCCTAGTAAAAAGCCAAAGGACTAGAACATGAGGGTCATCAAGGTCTACAAGGTAGATGAACAAACCAACAAAGCAACATCACAGGGCAAAGAGCAAAGGCATTACAATAAGAATCTAATCACAACAAAAAGAAAAGTCTATATAAAAGTCATAATTATGAAAAATAGTAAACACTGGAGATTGTCAAGAATGGTTGCTTTGCTTTATGTAAGTACTTAAATGATGTCTTTTTTAAAATAAGAGCTGAAACCCGGGACATTAAATAATTATTTTCAAATTCTAGTGAAATAAGTCCTGCAGTTCACATAATACACAATGTTCTATTAACTAAGGAAACATTATGCCTAAATCTGTGCATGAGTGTGAGTGTGCTGTAAGCCCTTTGCCTTTTTTATATTAATAATGAATTTCTATTACTCTATGTGGAACACTGACTCCTCCAATCTGATGTACTGTTTCTAAAGTTTAAAAGCAAAATTAGCCACAACCATAAACTACATGGTAGAAACAATCAACATGGAAAATAACCATATAATTTGCTTACTTTTCAATCCTATGAGGAAAGAATAAAAATATTTTCATAATTATTTATAAAAAGCAGCTTTTCCTGCTTTTGTTTTCCCAACTACATTTCTTATTAATTATACAACTGTGAGGGAAAAAAAATGCTAGATGTTAACAAAGCTGCTATTTTCTTTTAAAGTCTTCATTGCGATCATAATGTTAATTGCTGCAATCACATTCATTCTTATGCCAACCCTGCAGTGGGGCAAATGGGATTTTGATGATATAAAGCACAGAGACAAATAGTTGGAATGATCAATCAGGTGAGACACAGGCTTCTGAACAATAGCTAAAGAAGGAAATTTGATTTTGGCAGAATCAAAACCAAATTTTCCTTTAATAAAGGCTGTTTTAAAAACACGTGGATATCAAGTAGATGGGGAAAAGTTTATTATTATGCAGTTTTCCAGTAATACACAAAAAACCTTACTACTTCACTAAGCTAAGGTTTCTTCTTCCATTTTCTTTTCCCTTCTCCTCAAAGAATATTTGAACACAAAGAAAAAATACAGTTCTGCTACAAAAATTATATAGCAAGATATAGCACAATCTTAACATTTTACATTATTTTAGTTGGTATGTTGTCCAGACACACCTCACAGAAACATATAAACAGATGTAAGAACACAGAAAAAAATTTGAATACTTCAAATTAACAGGCAAAAAAGTTACTACTTCATTTCCCTCTTCCTTTTTTTTTTTTTTTAATTTTTGGGCCCAAAATAATGCTAAAATAGCATTATAAGAAGGTCACTGACAAATCTGGTCAAGCAGGATAGGATCAATACTGACTTTTCAGAGCAGAAACCAGGAACAAGGAATCTCTTCTTTCTTCTAGAGTCCTGGTCTGAAGGACAAAAGACCATGGCAGAAAAAGTCAAGACTAATAATGCTGTTTTCTGATCATCAAGGCAACCAGAAAACAAAATAAACTTTGAAAGCTAAATAGGTAAGGTTTTTACACATCAATAATAAATATAGGGCTTCCCTGGTGGCGCAGTTGTTGCGAGTCCGCCTGCCGATGCAGGGGACATGGGTTCGTGCCCCAGTCAGGGAAGATCCCACATGACGCAGAGCAGCTGGGCCCGTGAGCCATGGCCGCTGAGCCTGCGCGTCCGGAGTCTGTGCTCCGCAACGGGAGAGGCCACACAGTGAGAGGCCCGCGTACCGCAAAAAAAAAAAAATAAATAATAGTAATAATAATAATAATATAATCTCTATATACTCATAGGGTTATGAAGCACAAATGAGAAATAAATGTGAAAAGGCTTTGCCAGCCACCAAGAATTATACATGAGGGACACTCCTATTTCCCTTTAAATGTCTTATCTATAGTGTTGTACTCGAGCAAATTGAACAGTCAATGAAAATATCCCAATAATCTAAGTGCTGGCTCAAATATGAGGTCCTTCACAAAGTCTCCCTTGATTTCCTAAGGAGAAACTGATTGCTCACTCCTTAATGATCTTATTATATTAAACCTGTATGTATACCTTATCTCGTCTATAAGGTTAAAAGCTCCTTGAAGGGAGGAACTGTGTCTTATTTATCTTTGTGTCTGCCATGATATCTAGATGCTAAAAACTTACGGATTGTTTTACTAAGTACCATATTACCAAATAATATTAACTTGATCTTTGTATGAAAATATAAAACAAATACAGGACACAGAGTTCCTGACTCTGAAAGGTGTACAGTATGACTAAGGAGACAGAACATCTAAATAAGCAATACAACAGTAATTTTAAAGAATAGCTTTTTAAGTGATATAGTCAAGGGGAAGGAAGTTGGGGGAAAGGAAGGTGAATATAGACAGAAAACAGAACCCTGAACATGTGGATAGAGTCACTACCTATTCATGAAAACTTAGGTCTTGCTAGAAAAACAACACAGAGAGTAATTCTAATTAGGGCTTGTGAATTTGAAAGGAATATGGCTTTATCATACATTTCTCAGAGAATTATTATCATGTAAAGCCAAAAGTATAATCTTGTTCCCGTTGGATACATTCACTGAAAGCATAAAAGCAGGGGTATCTAAAGTTCATTCTGAAGGGCAAAAGGGTATCTTGGGCCTTCTTAGTGGGTTTTGCTGCTGTATCTTCTTTTTAAGGAACTCCTGGTTGGGTGCTCAGTCTCCAAAAAGCTGCTATACCGATTGACTAGTACAGGTTTCCGATTAGAAATGTCTTTGGTGAGAGAACTTTCTTCAACAAGCTAGGTGAGAGGAGCTGAAATAACAGCTGTAACACAGTCCTTGGAGGCAACTTCTGGGAGACAGGCACCCCTCTTGAAGAAGTTCAAATTGAAGGCGTTTGAGTGAAAGCATGTCTATGCAACAACCTCAAAGGCAAGAGATTATGAGACTCAGGAGATGAAGGATGTTTCTGAAGCAAAAATGTAACAACTGAAGTGGAACTGATAAATGATTTTTCAACTTAGCCTTTCATCCTTCCAAGGTAGATAAATTGAGTAGCTGCACTGTGCTTATGCATGGGTCTTCCAGATGAGGCTTACTGTATGCTTTGCGTAGGCATTAAAAATCCCATAGCACTTTAGATAAATAAAAGGTAAAGAGATAGCCTGTAAGCCTTGGTTAAAATATGTTTTAAAAAATAATTTGGTGTTTCTTGGCTTACACATAAATCCTTTAGCCTGGTTAGTTGACATACTGTGATAAAATATGGAAAAAAATCACTTTAAAATTGTCTTGAAATCTAGTTCTATACATAAAAGTAATTCTAAAAATTATACATAACCTTTGAAAAGATTAACTGATACTGTAGGTAAAACAGTGTAACAGACATACAATAAATAATTGTTGAAAGAACAGCTGAAACATTTCCATTTAGTTACCCTGAGAAACTTAAATGACAAATACAATAGCCTTGCAAGAATCTCTGAAGTTTTCAAAAAAACTATTTAAGCATATTTTATTTAAAAAATTATTGAGTGTAAAATATATATGGGACTCTGAATCAGATGCTAGATTCTGGCCTTATAATAGATAATTATTTTACCTCTTTAGCTTCCATTCCTTTCACTCTTCTTATTGGAAAATCATTCTAAGCATATGGTCTGGATGGTGAGAATGACAATCACTCCTCCCCACCTCATTCCTCTCCACACTCCCATTCGAGAGGTGAATACATGATTCAGACCTGACCAATCCAAGCATCAGATCCCACCAATTAGATCAGGAATAACCCAAGCTGAGCCAATGAAAGAATTTTCTGAGCTTTTACCAGAATTATCAGAAAAAAGGCACTGTCTCTGTTAAGGACCATTAAGTCTGAAGTTCCCAAGTCATTTTCCTCCAACTACAGCCAGCCTAAGAATGAAGCCAGCATGGAGGAAAGTAGAATGGAGAAATGCGGAGAGAGTTAGTGTTAATTCTTGAATCTCCAGAATAGACCTAGAATGACTGAACTATGTTGAGGCCAGATAAACACCTAGGTTTATTTTCCTGTCTTCCTCTCTTCCTCCTTCCTATTTTCCCCACTTTCCTTTTTTTTTTTTTAACTTTTTACTTTACATTGGAGTATAGCCGATTAACAATGTTGTGACAGTTTCACGTGCACAGCAAAGTGACTCAGCCACACCCCCTTCCTCTGGGTTGGATTTTTGTTATTGCAACCAAGAGCCCAGATTATTAAAGGCCTCTACCACCTACTCTTGATCCTGTCAGTTTCCTGTCATTCCTTTATATAGTGTCACTC
Organism: Mesoplodon bidens; assembly: GCF_964165515.1. NCBI lineage: Eukaryota > Metazoa > Chordata > Mammalia > Artiodactyla > Ziphiidae > Mesoplodon > Mesoplodon bidens. The sequence goes on along the minus strand of NC_138162.1, from coordinate 22,978,887 downwards.
TGCTCCTCCAAGTAATTCTCTGCCTCCACTGCAACAGTAAAAGATGGTGGATGAATGCTTGAGCTGAGGATGTTTCTATTTTACTGTTACTTGACCTAGCCACTAAACAAGGTAAGTAATGCAGGATTTATGGACAAAGACTACAGAGTCAGTTCTTACGGAGACCATAATCTCTAAAAGTTCAAACAAAGTTATTATTTCACACACTTGTCTACAATTAAGAAAAACAACCTTTGTAGAAAGTCCCTCAGTAAGAAGCCCAATCACAATTAATAAAAAGCAATCTTTATAAGCATATTATACCGCTAAATTCAACAGGAAGTCTAAAAGCTAAAAAAGAAAAAGTACAGTCATCCTTCAGTATCCTTGCGGGATTGATTCCAGGAACCCTACAGATACCAAAACCTAGAATGCTCAAGTCCCTTAAACAAAATGGCATAGTACTGCATATAACCTAAGCACATCCTCCTTTATACTTTAAATCATCTGTAGATTACTTATAATACCTAATACAATGTAAATGCTATGTAAATAGTTGTAAATACAATGTAAATGCCATATAGACAGTTGCCTGCATACAAGCAAATTCAAATATTGCTTTCTGTGACTTTCTAGAATGTTTTTTGCTCAAATATTTTCAATCAGTGGTTGGCTGAATCTGTGGATGCAGAACCTGAGGATTCCAATGACTGACCATACTGGGAGAGTCTACACTTGTCCCAGATCATTTGCTAAAAATTTGCTGAAGAAAATGATAGCATTCGGAATTATTTTAATTCCTATCCTTAGAGGTTAGAGTAAAATAAGACTATCCAAACAAAAACACAAACAAACTTAAAGAGCTTTTTGGGTTGCATTAGGGGAATCTAGCATTTAGAATAAAAAACATAAGTAAGAGCACTCATGGGTATCCTTTTTAAGAGGGAGGTAGCAGGAGATTTGAGACAATGAAGAGAAGGCAAAAGAAGGAACAAAGAGAGATTTGACAATGCTGCATTTGAAGACTGGAGTGATACAGCCACAAGCCATGGAATACTGGCAGACACCAGAGATGGGAGACACGGAATAGATTCTCCCTTAGAATCTCCAGAAAGAGTGGAGCCCTGCTGATGCCTTGATTTTTGCCCAGTGATACTGATTTTGGACTTCTGGCCTCCAGAACTACAACAGAATAAATTACTGTTCTTTTAAGCAACCAAGGTTGTGATCATTTTTTACAGCAGCAACAGGAAACTAATGTAATATTACAGGTATCCTGTTTTTTAAATATTTGATTATGTTATATTTACATATGCATATAGTATTTTTTAATAGCAGTTCTTAAGAATTGTGCATGCAAAATTTGGTGAGTTAAACCACAACAGCATTAACTGATTCAGGCAAGAATCATCAATGGATGTTAAAACCACATGGTTAAAGTTAGCTGGAAAACAGGATATTCACACCATTTCAAACTATCTCCCCATAGATTCTTTATAAAGGGGAAAATGCTTACAAAGAGAAATCTGGTGAAACCATCCTAGTCAAGTGATCAAAGTTAATACCAATAACATGACAAACTGATATATGAACCTCCTGATGTGATGCAATGTGAACATATTATCACTTATATAGCATCCCTGCCAAAAAATACATAAGCTGAATCTTTATCATACCAAGCCCAAATTACAGGACATTCTACAAAACAACTCACCAACACTCTTTAAAATGTCCAGACTTCCCTGGTGGTCCAGTGGCTAAGACAACGTGCTCCCAATGCAGGGGGCCCGGGCTCGATCCCTGGTCAGGGAACTAGACCCTGCATGCCACAACTAAAGATCAGGCATGCCAAAACAAAGATCCCACACGCGACAATGAAGATCCCATGTGCCGCAACTAAGACCCGGTGCAGCCAGAAATAAATAAATGAATGAATAAATAAAAATATTAAAATGTCAGTAACATCAATTACATGAAAAACAAAGAAAAACTGACACACCGTTCAAGATTAAGGAGACTCAAGAGACAACTACATGTAATACCTGATCCTGGATTAGATCATGGTTTGAGGGGAGGCAGAAGGCTGGGACATGATTGGGAAAATTGGTGAAATTTTCATTTGGACTCTACATTAGATAAAAGAATTTTATCAATGCTAAATTTCTTAAATTTGTTAACTATATTGTAGCTATGTAAGACAGTATAGGATACTTAAGGATATATATTCTGAAATATTTAGGAGTAAAAAGCCTGATGTCTGCAAGTTATTCTCAACTAATTAATCCAAAAAATATAATAATAAAATGTGTGTGTGTGTAGAGGAGGAGGGGAAGGAAGGGCAAGAGAGAAAGCAATTATGGCAAAAATGTTAACAATATTAAATATCTAAGTGAAGGGTATAATGGGGTTCACTGCATTATCCCTATAAGTTTCTATAGGTTTAAAATATTTAAAAATAAAACAACTTGGTGTATTGGACATTTGATCTCATAACCAAGGTACAGAACAATCTGCTTTCAGATCTAATGGAAGTACTATATGCCATTAATACTATATACTCAGTAAAGGTTAAAAACAAATACAGGGCTTCCCTGGTGGCGCAGTGGTTGAGAGTCCGCCTGCCGATGCGGGGGACACGGGTTCGTGCCCCGGTCTGGGAAGATCCCACATGCCGCGGAGCGGCTAGGTCCGTGAGCCATGGCCGCTGGGCCTGCGCGTCCAGACCCTGTGCTCCGCAACGGGAGAGGCCAGAGCAGTGAGAGGCCCGCGTAATGCAAAAAATAAAAACAACAACAACAACAACAACAACAAAAAAAACACAAAAAAAATCACCAATGTGAGGAAATGTCATTTCTAAGCACTTCTTAGAATAACTGTGATAGTAAAGATATAATTTACTTTTATATGTGTTTTGTAATTTAGGTGACAACGTAAGGAACAAATTAGCATTTTTAGTGGTAAAAATAAACTCATTTTAAAATTCTGTTATTTCCAAAAATATAAATGTATTAATTATATAAAATATGTCAAAGAAAAGAATAAACTTGATTAAATAAGTAATCTAGGGCTTCCCTGGTGGCGCAGTGGTTGAGAGTCCACCTGCCGGTGCAGGGGATACGGGTTCGTGCCCCGGTCCGGGAGGGTCCCGCATCCCGCGGAGTGGCTGGGCCCGTGAGCCATGGCTGCTGAGCCTGCGCGTCCGGAGCCTGTGCTCCACGGCGGGAGAGGCCACAACAGTGAGAGGCCCGCGTACCACAAAAAAAAAAAAAAAAAAAGTAATCTAGCTTACGATTCCAGTTGCAAAAATGTTTGTTTTTTTAAAAAAAAATATTTATTTATATTTGGCTGCATTGGGTCTTCGTTGCTGCGCACGGGCTTTCTCTAGTTACCGCGAGTGGGGGCTTCTCTTTGTTGCAGTGCATGGGCTTCTCATTGCGGTGGCTACTCTTGTTGAAGAGCATGGGCTCTAGGCGCACAGGCTTCAGCAGTTGTGGCTCGCAGGCTCTAGAGGGCAGGCTCAGTAGTTGTGGCACATGGGCTTAGTTGCTCCGCGGCATGTGGGATCTTCCCAGACCAGGGCTCGAACCCATGTCCCCTGCATTGGCAGGTGGATTTTTAACCACTGCGCCACCACCAAGGAAGTCCACAAAAATGTTAATTTGATATAATTTTTTAAATCTCACTTTTTGTTTTTCTATAACATAAATTTAAATACAGACTAATATCAAACTTAATTACTTGGACTGAATTCTTTCATAGAACTGATTTACCTCGAATGGGTAAATGTATTACTCTCAAGTGACTCATTCTCACTTTATTATACAACAGAACAAGACAAAGGCAGCAATATGAAATAGAACAAGACAAAGGCAGCAATATGAAACAAAACAAGGACTGCAAAAAAATTGTTTTTGTGTAAAAAACATTCTCCACAAAGTATAGCCTAAATATATCCAAAAATTATATAAACTCATTTCTGAAAGAGATATTCTAAACACATATATATTTTAAACATTAGGATACAATGATAAAAGGATGTGCTTTCATAGATTTTACAAAACATAATAAATATTTTTAAAGCGATTTCATTTAACTAATTAAAAAAAAAGTTTGGGGGCCTCCCTGGTGGCGTAGTGGTTGAGAGTCCGCCTGCCGATGCAGGGGACACGGGTTCATGCCCCGGTCTGGGAAGATCCCACATGCAGCGGAGCGGCTGGGCCCGTGAGCCATGGCCACTGAGCCTGCACGTCCAGAGCCTGTTCTCCGCAACGAGAGAGGCCACAACAGTGAGAGGCCCGCGTACCGAAAAGAAAAAAAAAAAAAAAAATCTCGGGACTTTCCTGGTGGCACAGTAGTTAAGAATCCTCCTGCCAATGCAGGGGGCACAGGTTCGAGCCCTGGTCCGGGAAAATCTCACATGCCGCAGAACAACTCAGCCTGTGTGCCACAACTACCGAGCCTGCACTCTAGAGCCAGCGAGCCACAACTACTGCACTTGCGTGCCTAGCCCGTGCTCCACAACAAGAGAAGCCACCGCAATGAGAAGCCCACAAACCGCAAAGAAGAGTAGCCCCTGCTCGCTGCAACTAGAGAAAGCCCATGCAGAGCAATGAAGACCTAACGTAGTCAAAAATAAATAAATTTATTTAAAAAAAAAAAAACTTGTTTTTTTCTTTGTCTCCCTATTAAGAATGTTGAATAACTTGTAATTATGATTTATCACTTCTACAAAATATTATAAAACTTTGAACAATATAGTTGCCTAGACACCTAAATCAATTCCTTCTCAAGTACCATGAGGTCAATGTTGCCTCTGTAGACTAGCTGGGCTGAATCAGCATATACTTCCCTGTTCAGTCCAAGTCTGTCCAGATCTTATAACCAAGAATACCAGAGTAAAATACATTCAAGGAAACCTTGCAGGATGGACAACATGGCATCATAAATAAGCTGTGTATCTATCAAAAAGAGGCAATCTTTATAGGCTCGTTTTATATCCCCCACTACGTTTGGAGAAATCCTTTGTAAACAGTGGGAATTTCATTTCCTAACTTTAAGATAGTAGGCCTGGTGACAGAAGTCAAACTCTTCTTCCAAGAATAATGTTTTATGAAATAACAAATATAAAAATACCCTTCAGTTTTAAAATGTTTGTTTGCATACAAATGTACTTTAATATCTGAGATAATATTACTTTGAAGGCAGGTATTTCCTTGAGAGCTTATCTACAGCAAATTTAATCTGGAAATGGAACAGGAATGGAGATGTACTTTAAACTCCGAAACCAACATCATCAAGTTGGGAATATTGTCTTATGTGAATTAATATTGGTCAGTACAAAACACGAAGCACAAACCAGTAGTACCTCACACTATTAAGAAATGATTAGTGAATCTGACCTAGCAATCCTCCTCTCCAATCTTAACAGTTAAAGCAATAAAAAATTTTTTAAAAGTAGTTATACTCTTATCAAAAGAACAGATGGAAAGGGAAGAAGTGATTTGAAATTAGAGGTGACTGAGCCCAGAGATTTTTATTTCTCTTTTTATCTGTAAGTTTATGTTCTTTTGTTTGCTAGAAAATAGTTATATTTGAAAAGAACATTTAAAATATGTCTATGAAGAAGTTTCTCAACAATTATTTCTTGACACACCACCACCAATTTACCATGAGGCTTTGGTCTCCATAAAACTTTGTTTATGGACTTTGAAATTTGAATTTCATATAATTTTCATGTGTCATGAAATATCCTTCATTTTTTTTCCAGCCATTTAAAACTGTTAGAACCATTCTTGGCTCCCACATGGTAAAAAAAAAAACAGCAACAAAATAACCCAGTGGTGGGTTGGATTTGGCATGTGGGCCATTGCTGACTCCTGTTATTAACCAAGGCTACATATTAGAATTACCTGAGAGCTTCAAAAAAGTTCTATGTCTTTGCCACACCTAGATGCCTAGGCTCTATCTCTAATCAATTTTCTGGCCAGGGTGGGAATGCAAGGTGATGAGAAATATGATGAAAAAATATATTTAAAACTTTTCCAGAGGATTCTAATGTGTAGCCAGGTTGAAGAGTGCAGAACTTAGAAGCAAATGGATACTCCATAGCCTCTTAAATTTTGGCAAGATACATACTCTTTCAGATCCTTAGTTTCTACATTTATGTATTGTTCAGAACTGGCACACAGTAAGTGCTCAGTGTTCTCTCTCCCCTTCCACGCTGCACTGTACCTACTAATTGCTAGTACAGATGTGACTAACAGAACTTTATACAAAACGTGTAACTATCCTTTAAAGAACTTTACAATTTAAAAAGGTTAAGGCATGAACACAAGCAAGAACACATATAAACTGAATGACAGAAATATATATAAAATATTAATACACTGCTGTTTTCAGAACTGTGGCTAACAGAAAAATAAAAGAATTATATTCTAGGATAGCAGAAAGGAGAAGAACGGTGGAAAGATGTTAAGTATAAATTACCTATCTGTTTGATACAAAGCCAATAACAATGAGACTCTCTCCCTCATCTATTAATTATGGCTCAACAATCACTTGCCAACAAAGACCACACTACCGATCCTTCAAGCTTCTCCAGGACTTCTGCTGAATGCCTTAGGGTAAGTGAAATGCCCTCAAATGTATGACTACCTATACAGCTATTTAAACTTAGGGTCTGTTCAGTTTAAATAATGAATTCTCAACCATTTTCATTTCAGGAAGCTCTAAACAATTAGGGTGAGAATACAGAGATAGACAGATACCTCCTCAACCACAAAAATTATGTATTTTTTTAAAGCCATAAAAAAGTTTTGGTTTTCATTAGTCAACTTAATTTTGAATTATAATTTTTAAAAATACTAGGTATAATTTTTAGTAAGGTGTTAATAAAAGATAAATGTATGAAACTGAATAGCTTACCTATGTATCAAGGGAAAAAAGCATAAAGGAAACTAAATCCCAAAAACAGTACCAATAAAATTAAAACATATCTAGAAATACATTTAATAATATGCCAACTAACATTTAGAAAATCATAAAGCTTAATGAAGGACATGAAGGACTATCTAAAAATAATTCATTCTATCATACTAAATGTCCTAAGCTCCTCATTAAAAGATGCCAATTTGCCACCAAATTAATCTATATTACTAGTGAAATTTCAATTAAAACCCCAATAGGATTCTGAGCAGTGTAACAGAAGAAACATCTAGAATAATCTGAATGTGAATAACAAAGAGACGTCCCACCAGATAGCAAAAATACCATAAAGCTACATAATACAACTATGCAATTAAAACAAAACAGACAAATCAATGAAAACGTCTAGACTGAGGCCCAAGTAGCTATAAAAGTTTAGTGCTCACTCAATAAACTGTGCTCATTTACTCATTCAATAAATATTTATGGAATACTGTTCTAGATTCTGGGGAAATAGCAACAGAAAAACAAGACAAAAACCCCTGTTCTCATGGCACTTACAATCTAATGGAGAAAAACAAACAAAAAAAATTAAGTAGAAAATTCAGAACATATTTTTTAAATAAAGAAAAGGTGCTACCATCCTAACACTCAGAAATAATCCCCACTTGATTTTTTCCCCCCAAAACTGAGATTCTGCTCTATGTCCTTTTATTCCCCATTCAATACACTGTGTACCTTTTCCCATTTTATTCTACTAGACCTTGATTTTTTTTTTTTTTTTTTTTGGCTGTACCACGCGGCTTGCAGGATTTTAGTTCCCGACCAGGGACTGAACTCCAGCCCTGGCAGTGAAAGCGCCAAGTCCTAACCAATGGATCACCAGGGAATTCCCTAGACCTTGATTTTTAATTGTTGAATAATATTTTGTTTGGATGTGCCTTAATTAACTCTTGCCCTACTGTTGATATTTAGGCCATTTATATAAAAGAGTTTTGAGCCATTACTCAATGTAATATTAAATTACAAGTTCCCAATATTTCATTTATAATAATTGGACTATCATGAAAGTAGGTTTAAGAATACACAAATATAGGGCTTCCCTGGTGGCGCAGTGGTTGAGAGTCTGCCTGCCGATGCAGGGGACACGGGTTCGTACCCCGGTCCAGGAGGATCCCACATGCCGCGGAGCAGCTGGGCCCATGAGCCATGGCCACTGAGCCTGCACGTCTGGAGCCTGTGCTCCGCAACAGGAGAGGCCACGACAGTGAGAGGCCCGCGTATTGCAAAAAAAAAAAAAAAAAAGAATACACAAATATAAATATTTTCTCATATATTTCTTTCTGTTTTTGAAATTAGCTTTATAATTTATATAAAATCCACAATTTACAATTCAAAAGGTGTTTAAAAAAACAATATAAAGTACTGTAATATCCACCACAATTAAGATATAGAACATTTTCATATTTACAAAAAGTTCCCTCATGCCTCTTCACAAGTCCTTTCCATTTACACCCTGTTAACAAGTGATCTGATTTCTGTCACTAGTTTTGCCTTTCACAGAATGTCAAAGAAATAGATTCATACAGTACATAATCCACAATATTTTACTTCTATGACTTAGGATAAAGCTTTAGAAACTCTCCCATGTTGTGAAATGTATTTTGTTCCTTGAATGGATATACCACAATTTACTTATCAATCACCAGGTGATGGATATTCTGGTTATTTCAAGTTTCTATTATGAATATAGCTGCTAGGAACATTTAAATACAAGTTATTTCATGCACATATGCTTTCATTCCTCTTGGGTAAATATCTGGGAGTAGAACTGCTAGGTCAGATGATATGGTATATATTTAATTTGAGAAGACTCTTTCAAACCAAATTCTTCCAAACAAGGCTGTACAAATTGTTTTTCCCTGATCAGCAATGTATCTTCTTGTTACTTCACATCTTTCATATACTTGGAATTGTCAATCTTTTCAATTACAGCTTACTCTAGTGGGTGGCAGTATTATCTCGTGGTTTTAAGTTTCATTTTCATAGTGACTAATGATTTTTATCTCCTAACGAGCATATTTACCATTTGTACATTTTCACTAGTAAATATCTATAAATCTTTGACCATTTTTACTTGGGTCATCCATCTTATTACTGAGTTGTAGGAGTTTTTGTTTTTGTTTTTTTTACATATTCTGGATACATATCTTTGCAAATATTTTCTCCAGGTCTTGCCTTTTCAGTTCCTTAAAGTACCTTTGAAGAGTAAATATTTAAAATTTTGCTGAAGTCCAATTTTTCTATTGTTAAAAATAGTTTGTGCTTTTTGCTTATTTTAAAAATATTTGATTAACCCAAGGTTACTCAGATTGCCTCCTGTTTTCTTTAGACCTTTCACAGATTTAGTTCTTACATTTAAATTTATGATACGTTACAAGTTAACTGTTATGTCAGGTGATGTAAGAATTATTGCTCATTTTTGGCATACAGAAATCCAACTGATGCAACATCAATCATTTCTAGACACTCTCTCTCCTTGTCCTTTATATCTAATGTCTACTTTACAATGATACATATCATACTGTTTTGATCACTGGATTCTAGATCCTTTGCATTTCTAAATACATTTTATAGTCAATTTAGAAATTTTTACCTAAAAGAAAAAGCCTGTTGGAATTTTGGTTGGTATTGTATTGAATCTATAGATAAATCTGGGAAAAACTGACACACAAAAAATTGAATCTTCTGATCCATGAACACAGTGTAGCTCTCCATTTATTTGAATCTTTATTATTCTCTACATTGCTTTATAGCTTTCAGTGTAAAAGTCATATTTTGTTACAATTATCACTATGTATTTCACATTTTTTGATACTATGGCAATGGCATTTTTAAAAAATTCAAGTTCTAGTTGTTTGTTGCTAATATATAGAAATACAATTATTTCCTACAACTTTGCTAAATTTATTAGTTCTAGTAATTATTTTACAGATCCCTTATCATTTTGTAAGTAAATATTCATGTCAGCTACAATTAAAGACAATTTTATCTTTCTTTACAATCTGGTATGCCTTTTTCTTGCCTTATGGCACAACTTCCAGTACATTGTTGAACAGAACTGCTGAGAAAGGACAGTCTTGTCTTGTTCCCAATTGTAGAATAAATGCTTTCAGTCTTTAGTTGTAGGAGTTTTTTTTCTAATTTTTTTAAATTATTTTATTTATTTATTTTTGGCTGTGTTGGGTCTTCGTTGCTGCATGCGGGCTTCCTCTAGTTACAGCAAGCGGGGGCTACTCTTCGTTGAGGTGCGCAGGCTTCCCACTGCGGTGGCTTCTCTTGTTGCGGAGCACGGGCTCTAGGTGTGTGGGCTTCAGCAGTTGTGGTACTTGGGTTCAGTAGTTGTGGCACAAGGACTTAGTTGCTCCGCGGCTTGTGGGATCTTCCCGGACCAGGGCTCGAATTCGTGCCCCTGAATTGGCAGGCGGATTCTTAACCACTGCGCCACCAGGGAAGACCTTTAGTTTTAGGTTTTTAAAGAGGCCCTCTATGGGGCTAAGAAAGCTCCCCTTTTATTCCTAGTTTGCCAAGTTTTGTTATGTTTTTTAATCTGTCATGAATGGGTGTTAAATTTTGTAAGATGCTTTATCTGCATTTACTGAGAGGATCATATGGTTTTTCCCTGTTAGTCTGTTAATATACTGAATAACATTAATTAATTTTCACATGTTAAACCAACCTTACGCTCCTGGAATAAATCTCACTTGGTCATGACTTATTAAGGTTTTTATATATTGCAAGATTCATTTCCTAATATTCTGTTAAGGATTTTTTTGTCTATGTTCATACAGGATAATTTGTCTTAACTACTTTTTGTGTCATGGTAATGCAAGGCTTATAAAATAAGTTGGAAAGCATTACCTCATCTTCTATATTCTTGACCAATTTGTATAGAATTGGTATTATCTTTTCTTTAAAGTTTGGTATAATCTACCATCTGACAGCCATCTGAACCTGGAGGTTTCTCTGTGGGTAGGTTTTTAACTTGATAGTTAAAAATGCAACTTTTGTAACAGGGCTATCCAGGTTATCTATTTCTTCTTAACTAAATTTTGCCTGTGTCTTTCAAGAAATTTGTCCTTTCCATCTAAGTTATTGAATTTACTGATTTAAGATTCTTCGTAATATCCCCTTAGCCTTTTAATATCTATAGGATCTGTATGATATCCCTTACCTTACTAATAATGGTAACTTACGTCTTACCTTGTTTTCTTCCTGATCAGTCTGTCTAGACTCAGTTTTATTCACATTTTTGCAAAGGATTAGTTTTTGATTTCACTAATTTTCTTTATGTTTTCTAGTTAATTAATCTTTGCTCTTTCTTATTTCCTTCAGGTTGTTTACTCTGGGTTTAATTTACTTTTTTTTCTTGTTTCTTAAGGTAGAAGCTTAGATCATTGTTTTGTGATCTTTCTTTCTATAATTAGTATATAACAACATTATAAATTTCCCTTTTAAGATTACAAATATGATGTCAGCATATGGTGGAGTAAAAAATTCCAAAAGTCCATCCCTCCACAAAAGCAACAAGGAAGCTGACAAAACTGTCAGAATCAACTTTTTCAAACTATGGAATCAAATCAAAAGCTTACAATGACCAGGGGAATGTTTAATGAGAAAAAAACAGCTGAATTTCAGTAACAGAGTTCTGTGTCATTTTAACTTAGAGATACCATTCCCCAGCTCAGTGACAGCCTTGCAAGACAACAGTACGTTCTTGACATAATAAGTTACAAGTACCAGAGGGAGCAATACGAACCTTTTCTCAAAGAACTGTAGTTTTTTGTTCTGACTTGTCTGATCGCTTGCCTTTCTATCACCTGAGAACTTTCTCATATCTGAAGTGGTGGTTAAGTGTGTGTATACGTGTGTGTGCATGTGTGTGAGAGAGAGTGTGTGTTGATGGGGGGGTTGGGGTGGTGGTATTGGTGGTGTTTGCTGAAAACATCTAAAGGTAAATGTATTAGCTGCTGCCATGTTGGGCAAGGGTTAACAGCTGGAGCAAACAAGCCTGGAAGGAAAGGGTAGGGAAGGAGATGCTTTGGACAGTAGGGGCTTTGAAAACTCCAGCATACTCCAGGGAATCTACAAAACAACACACATGCCCAGTTCTAGGCACATGCCCAAAAAGATATGGGAAGGCCCTAAATTCTCACCTCTGGCTGAACTTCATGTTCCACACAAGCAAGAAGTAAAGGCTAAAGAAGAGCTATAAACTGCCTGGCTGAACATTAAAGGTATGCCTGGCACACATATAGAGCCCATCTGCAAACACTGGGAAAAGTGGGGGGTTTTGGTGTTGGTGGAGGTAGGGGATGGTTTCCAGGCATTCAAGGAGATAGCTGTCAAACCACTAGCTGATAATTAAGTTAACAGAACAGAAATTTTAGTGGCCACAAATGACAAAGAATACAGACTTTAGAAAATTATTTCAGAAAAGTCACTAAACAAATAAGCAACAATAACTACAACAAGCAGCAATAACAAACACTGGTGAGGAAGAAGAAACAGATTTCCTCAACTTCCACATTATTATATTCAAAACGTTCAGGTTTCAACAAAAAATTATGAGGCATGCCAAAGAAATAAGAACGTATGGTCTATATGCAGGAAAAAGAAATTAATAGAACCACACCATTTAGCAATAATAACTGATCTTGCAATCCCACTCCTGGGCATATATCCAGAGAAAACTAATTCAAAAAGATGCATGCATCCCAACGTTCATTGTAATACTATTTACAATAGCCAAGACATGGAAGCAACCTAAATTTCCACTGACAGAGTAATGGATAAAGAAGATATGGTATATATACAATGGAATATTACTCAGCCATAAAAAGGAATGAAATAATGCCATGTGCAGCAACATGGATGGATCTAGAGATTACCAAACTAAGTGAAGTAAGCCAAAGACAAATATCATATGATATCGCTTATATGTGGAATCTTAAAAAAATTGATACAACAAATTATATACAAAACAGAAATAGACCCACAGACATACAAAACAAGCTTATGGTTACCAAAGGGGGAAGCGGGGGGGGGTGTAGGGATAAACTAGAAGTTTGGGATTAACATATACACACTACTATATATAAAATAGATAACTAACAAGGACCGACTGTATAGCACAGAGACTCTACTCAATATTTTGTAATAACCCATAAGGGAAAATAATCTGAAAAAGAATAGATATTATAATTGAGCCACTCTGATGTACACCTGAAACTAACACAACATTGTAAATCAACTATACCTCAATTTAAAAAACCAAAAACAAAAACAAAACTCGAGACACTTGAATACTCCACTTCCAACAATGGGTAGAATAACTAGACACAAGATCAACAAGGATATAGAAGATTCGAATAAAACCATAAACTAACTAGAGCTAACAGACATATAATATTATATATAGGACATTCTATCAAAGGAAAGAACATACAGATCTTCTCAACTGCACGTGGAACATTCTCAAGGATAGACTCATGGGCTACATGTTAGGTCACAAAACATGTTTCAAAGGACTGAATCATACAAAGCATCTTCTTTGAAGATGGTAAGAACTAGAAATCAATGACAAAAGGAAATCTGAAAAATGCAAAACTTAGTGGAAATTAAGCAACATACTCTTAAACAATCAGTGGACCAAAGAAGAAATTACTAAGAAAGTTTAGAAAATACTTTGAGAAGGATGAAAACAAAAACACAACATACCAAAATTTATGCGACGAAGCGAAAGCAGCATCGAGAGGGAAATTTATAGCCATAAAGATGCTTTGCATGGCCCTCTAGTTGGTCGTTTCTAGCCTCAGGTAATTTCCTCCCCAAGCATGCACAGATCAGTACTCAGCCAAAAACTCGTCCTTCTGTAAATCTTCAGAGTTCTCTCTTGGTGCAGCTTCCTCTTCTCCAGTATTTTTATCCACAAATTCTAGACACTTTAGCCTCCCCATATTGCAATGTCATGTGACCCCCAAGATCTGAATGGGCTCCTCCTTCCTGTACCATGGCCTGGAATCTCTCTCTAGGCCATAAGCTGGGGCAGTTTAGAGTTCACCTCATCTATTTCCCTTGTCTCTAATCAGCATCTTATATTGCCTGTTACCCAGTGTCTGTAAATAGTTATTTCATATTTATAGACTGGTTTTCTTGCTGTTCAAGACAGAAGTGTAAATTCGGTCCCTGGTATTCTACCATGGCTAGAAGTGAAGGTCCACATTATTCCTCTTTACTTCTCAAAAAAAACAAAAACAAAAACAAAAACAAATAACCCCACTAGAACCTAAGTTTTATGTGTTCATGGTATGAACTCAAGCAACAATAATTAAATATACTATTACAATCCTATCACCCAAAGATAACCATGCCAGTTTTTAATAATATGAACTTTGTCTTTTTTTCCTATGCATAAATGTTTTTTAGAAATGAAAAATGGGTGCATGTTGTTTTACTACTTGTGGTATTTTCACTTAATGTGGCATAACAATTTTCTATTAAATATTTGTTCAATTAATCACTACAATGACTGAAGAATATACCATAGGAATGAATCTCCTTTTATTGACCATGTAGGTTGTTTCCAACTCTGTAGTAAAATCTTTACAAACATTCATTATTATTTCCTTCAAATAAATCTTAAGTCAAAAGACTTGTACTTTTAACACTTTTTAAAAACTCATTTTATTTTTTTACTGTAGTTAAATTATATATAACATAAAATTTGCCATTTTAACCATCTTTAAGTGTATAACTCAACAGGATTAATTACATTCACAATGTTGTGCAACTATTACCATTATCTAATTCTAAAACCCTTTCAACACCCCAAACAGAAATTCTGTACTTAATCTGTTAAGCAAAATTTCCCCATTTCCTCCTTCCTTCCAACCCCTAGTAACCCTAATATACTTACTTTCCCACCTCTTCTAGAAATTTCATGTAAGTGGGATCATACAACATTTGCTCTTTTGTGTCTTGCTTATTTCACTTAAGTTTTCAAGGTTCATCCATGTTACAGAAGGTATCAGAATTTCACTGCTTTTTATGGCCAAATAATACTTCATTGTATGTATATACCACATTTTGTTATACCATCCATTTGTAGACAGGCACTTGAGTTGTTTTCACCTTTTGGCTATTGTGAATAATGCTGCTATAAACATTTGTGACTTGTTTTTTGGCCACACCGTGCGGCTTTCAGGATCTTAGTTCTTTTAAGACTTTTTGGGGGAATTCCCTGGTGGTCCAGTGGTTAGGACTCCATGCTTCCACTACAGGGGGCATGGGTTCAATCCCTAGCTGGGGAACTAAGATCTTGCAAGCTGCACGACATGGCCAAAAAAAAAAAAAAAAAAAACGAAAAGAAAAGAAAAAGACTTTTTGGTAACTACTGCTCAACTGCCTTTCATCAAGAAAGATCACTATAACTCATTATTAGCCATATATATGAATGCCCATTTCATCACAATTTGTCAACTTAATAGATTAAAATGGTACTTAAATTTTTATTAACAGTGACAGCAAACATTTTCATATGTTTCTTCTTTAAGGAACCACCAGTTCATATGCTTGGCCCACTTTTCCACTAGAGTGTTTCTTTTCCTTACGGGTTTCTAAGACTACTTTATATAAATAGACCAGCAGAACTTTTTTGAATCATAATTTTTTTTTTGCTCTCAAATTCGCTTGTGATGTTTGTTCATATACAAAGTTGTTCATGATTATGCAGTTAAATCCCACCAGTTTCCTTCACAGTCTAGTCACCTGAGTAACTATGGTTTCTAACTTTTTATGGCATATTTACAAAGTCCTTCCTGCAATACAAGGTCACTCACATTTTCTTTTAGTATTTGTTTCACTTATTAGTAGTAGTAAATTTTAAATTATCTATAATTTATTTTGCTATATGGTATGTTGAAGAAATATAACTTTTCCCCCAATACCACTTAACTGACTAATCCATCCTTTCCCAAAATTAAAAATGTCACCCCTATAATGTACAAGACTCTTATTTATACTTGGATACATATACATGGACATATCCTGCTATACTGGTCTGTTTATTCCTAGGCCTTATTTTAACTGCTAAAGGTTTATAACAAAGTTTAATATCTGGTAGGACATGTCACCACCCGTTTTTTTCAAAAATCTCTTTACTAATCTTCCATATATTTTTCCATGTGAAGATTAAAATCATTTTATCAAGTTCCAAAACAATCCTCCAAGTTGTTATAATTACAGATGAATTTGTGGCAAGCTGGCATCTTAATAATAGGAATAGGGCCTTTTCATCCAGCAATCAGGTAAGCTTCTCCATTCTCTTCTTTAACGTCTCTCGGTCGATTTTTCCAGCGTTCTTGCCAGACTCTATGTATTTCCTGTTAACTTTATTCTAAGGTTCTGTTAATTTGCTTTGCTATTGAAGATGATAATATTTTGAAGGGAGATGTTCACAACTGATTCACTTTGGAATCCTTCACTGAACTTACTACAATTCCTTACCCAGAGCAAACTCCACACATTTAATCAATAAATGAATGACATACTATTGGCTTTATATTTACATATTATGCCAGTTTCCAAACCTTTAGTTTACAATAAACCAAATTTTTTAAAAACTCACTAAGATCATTATTAGGAGTCATGTTTCACTCTCCTCCCATTCATTTTCTACATTCAATTAATCAACAAATGCCATCATTTGTTTCTTTGACTTTTTCTTGCGTTTACTCTCTTCCACTTTCACTCACCTGAGTCTAGTTATTCAATATCATGCTCTTTAGTCATAGAAACCACATTTCATACTTTTAGGAACTGTGCACTTGCCAACCAATGACTCACTTCAAAATTAGTCTCCATGTCCTCTATAGCAGGGGTCCCCAACCCCTGGGCCACGGACCGTTACCAGTCCGAGGCCTGTTAGGAACCGCCTAGCAGAAGGTAACTGGTGGGCGAGCAAGTGAAGTTTCACCTGTATTTATAGCCGCTCCCCATCACTCCCATTACTGCCTGAGCTCCACCTCCTGGTAGATCAGTGCCAGCATTAGATTCTCATAAGAGTACAAACCCTACTGTGAACTGTGCATGCGAGGGATCTAGGTTGCGCACTCCTTATGAGAATCTAATGCCTGATGATCTGAGGTGGAGCTGAGGCAGTGATGCTAGTGCTGGGGAGTGGCTGCAAATACAGATTATCATTAGCAGAGAGGTTTGACTGCACAGAGACCATGATAAATCAATTGATTGCAGACTCATATTAAAACCCTATTAGTGAGTGGCAAGTGAAAACAAGCTCAGGGCTCCCACTGATTCTGCAGTATGGTGAGTTGTATAATTATTTCATTATATATTACAGTGTAATAACAATAGAAAAAAGTACACAATAAATGTAATGTGCTTGAATCATCTCAAAACCATCCCCTCCCCCCACCCCACCCCACCCCAGGGTCCATGGAAAAATTGTCTTCCATGAAACCAGTCCCTGGGGCCAAAAAGGTTGGGGACCACTGCTCTATAGAATCCAATATTGACTACCCTTGCCTTAATATGGTCCACACGTTGTCTCTATATATTATCTTTGCCTGTGTATATATTCTTTTCTATTTTCTCTTCTTGCAGTATCCTAAAAGATTTTCCTTAGCCATTTCTTATTCACATATTTGATCTTGGTGATCAGTAATTCACATTGGACACTAGCACGTGATAGCCTTCCATTTAATGATCTTCTCTCTTAACAGTCTATCCAGGACAGAAGCTCCTTGAAAATACATGATCATATTGTAAATCCTGCATAGCTTCTGGAGTGTTTAGCATAGTACTGATGAACAGCTGTCTAAGTGGTTACTCAGTGTGACTTGTTCAATAAAACTTTCTTTACAATAACAGGTGTTTAGCCAGATTTGGACTATAGGCCATAGTATGCCATTCTAGACCTACGCTAGAAGTGGTTTCAAAACTATTTATTTGTTTTTTAAGAAGTAACTTTTTCTCAACCTAAAAAACAAACAAAAGAGTAGATCTGGTTAAGCATAAACGGGGAAAGGCGGGATGTAGAATACAGAGCGGCCTGCAAGACCTTCCCTTCTGTAACATTCACCCTTCCTCCCTCTAAAGGTCTGCACAATACAATTTGATTGTGCTTAAACCCCTCATTTATACAGGTAAGAAAACAGACTCAGAGAGGGGAAAAGAATTTATGTATGATCACAATGAAAACCAGAGCAAGTGTTAAAATTAAAATCTAGATCTCAACTCCTGATTCCATGCCCTAACCATTAAACCACAACAGTTAACTTGGGGAGTCAATTAGAAATAAAGTGGGAAGTTAAAGCACTTTGAAGTTAAAGCTTTGTGATATCTGATAGGAACTTATTATTCTGATTGGATTTGAGGGCTAAAATCTACCGTGATTTGTTTTTCGCCCTGTCAAGAATCTATCACAAAAAGATTCAAACAAAATTCCACAGTTTTGAAGGAGGTATGACGGTAACAAGCTTGTGATCCTTGCTATGAAACCATGATTAGCAATTCAATGACCCTAAATTTGTCCCTTTTCCATATGATTTTTACAGGTCACTGCTAAACTGTAATATCATAATCTGTCCAAAAAAACTTCGAAGAGGTCTAAAGGATCAATGACTTGCCTTAAAACAGAATTTTCAAAGTACACATCAAAGAAGTAACTGTTGAGAGCCCATAAGCAGGGATTTTCCAAATAAAATATTCATTCAAGATCATCATCATTGGAAGTGAAAACCTGCATGTTAAGAAAAATGACATTTTCATATCCATAGTAGGATTACTACTGACTCTAACTTTTAACCATGACACTTCCTTGCATTTCTTTGCCTAAGTTGCATGTCTTTAGAATGAATTCATCTTCACTGAAGAAGGCTAGGCAGGAGACAGTGTTGGAAACTTTTTAAAAAAAATAATAATTGAGAAAAATGAGATAAGAGCATGAACTCAATATTATTAAGACTCTAATTACAAGATCTTTTTTTTTTTTTTTTTTGTGGTACGCGGGCCTCTCACTGCTGTGGCCTCTCCCGCTGCGGAGCACAGGCTCCGGATGCGCAGACTCAGCGGCCATGGCCCACGGGCCCAGCCACTCTGCGGCATGTGGGATCTTCCCAGACCGGGGCACGAACCCGCGTCCCCTGCATCGGCAGGCGGACCCCCAGTCACTGCCCCACCAGGGAAGCCCCAAGATCATTTTTTGATTTAAGGATAAGAACCACATACAGAACATGTACTACATACATTCTAAGAAGTATCTGTTTTAATAAACTTTATATAAAAAAGTTTTATAAAACTGCCAAAATACTGTATTTATATTACTGTGATGTTCATCACATTATAATAATGTAAGTTATATGCTTAATTAAAAGTTGCTTGAGGGCTTCCCTGGTGGCGCAGTGGTTGAGAGTCCGCCTGCCGATGCAGGGGACACGGGTTCGTGCCCTGGTCCGGGAAGATCCCACATGCCGTGGAGCGGCTGGGCCCGTGAGCCATGGCCGCTGAGCCTGCGCGTCCGGAGCCTGTGCTCCGCAACGGGAGAAGCCACAGCAGTGAGAGGCCCGCATACCGCAAAAGAAAAGGAAAAAAAAAAAAAAGTTGCTTGAATTCGAAAAATTTTATGTTTTAAATGATTGAGAAAAAGTACATTAAAAAAACCCCAAATAATCATTGTGAAATAACACACAGGCTTATACCACACATTGCTTATCACACTGATGATGGTTTCAGAGAATACAAATGAACTACTGAAATTTCTCTCAGATGCAAGAAACGTCCTTACTTCTTTTCCCATTCACAAGTACTGCTTGTGAGAATCAGAAATAAGTTCATTATATAAGAAAATAATTTTGATATTAATTAAAACATTTTTGTTTCCACAGCAGGAGTACCTCTGTCTATATAAAATAACTTTCAGCATTCTTACTAGTTGCCTCCCTAAGTCAATGTAAGAAGGATACACCTGTAGTGAATAAAGAATAAAGAAAGCCTGGTAGGGCTACTGTTGGGAATTTAAAATAAATAGTAATAACGAAGTACTAATATTAAGGACAGTGAGATAGAGAATTTGACACAAAGTATATTTTTTACTTTCCCTCAGTTTTTACTCAATATGACTAATTGATTTCAGATTCAATAATTTTAAATTATTTTGTTAGAAATTACCCCTAACCTACAGAGTCAAAACTACTTAAACAAGAACATTTTAAAAATAAAAAGGTTTCAGGGACTTCCCTGGTGGCAAGGAATCCACCTGCCAATGCAGGAGACACAGGTTTGATCCCTGGTCCGGGAAGATCCCATATGCCACGGAGCAACTAAGCCCGTGCGCCACCAACTGCTGAGCCTGCGCTCTAGAGCCCGCAAGCCATAACTACTAAGCCTGCGTGCCACAACTACTGCAGCCTGCGCGCCTAGAGCCCATGCTCCGCGACAAGAGAAACCACCTCAATGAGATGCCCACGCACCGCAATGAAGAGTAGCCCCCACTTGCCTCAACTAGAGAAAGCCCACACAGCAATGAAGACCCAACGCAGCCAAAAAATAAAATAAAATAAAAAATAAAAAGGTTTCATAACAATTAACATAAAATCAAATGTATAGTGCCATTATAATTGCAAGGAATTCCTTTCTTGACTTTTCTAACAAATGTCTTAGAAAATTTCATGTCAAAATTATGCTGTGGGCAATCAGTACCTTGTTGTGCCTATGACATAAAACATGTCTTCTAACTATTTAGAGCAAATGAAATTGGAAAGAGGTAAAATAATATCTCACAATAATATACTGAAATTTCTCTCAGGTGCCAGAAACACACTTATTTCCTCTCATCACCACAAACATTTTTCTGTGGCTCAGAAACATGATCAATATATATACAAATCACGTATTATCTAAGAGACAAGAATGAAAATTACAGAAAATGCTATACGCCCTTGTTAGCATAGCAAAAAAAAAAAAAAGTTATATTACCTAGAGTAAGAGACAGAGTTTAGGATGTCAGAACACTTTAAAGCCTCTATGATCAAGCAATATTCTCTGAGTCACTACTTTGTGACTTGGGTGGGAGTGTAGCAAAAGAATTAATGCTAATCCTTTAACTGTGAATAATGATTTATTGAACAATTCCTATATAAATTCCAACTGTGACCAAAAATCACACCCTCACAGGCTAAGATGGTTTTCTCTCACTTAGATAACAAAATTAAAATGTTAAAAAATATACATGTGTATATATATATACACACGCACAATTAAATCAGATTACAAATTGATTTTTATAATATTTAGTAAAGGCTTTGGGCATTTACAGCTTTCATTTTAATTTTAATCTTAAATTAAACTTGTCCAAATGTGGTCTTTCTACTTAGGTATCAATTAAGAATGGTAGCAAATTTCAAAATACTTTCTCGAATAGTTGAGTTTCATTCAGAGAAATACAAAAGCAAGATATTAGAATGAGGTCAAGTGCATCTTTTGTTAGTAACGTATGTTGCTCCTTCTGGCCTCATAAACAAGCTGCTCCTTTCTGAATACAGCAGACCTTCAATTTAAATTTATGGAAAGACTAAAGCAGGAGAGCCTGCACTCAAACAATTTTAATAACCTATTAAGTTGCGACTTCAGATTCATTTTATAACCATGCTCCTCAGGGAGCTATGCTATCTGGATAAAGATAAAAATTTTTTCCTTTAAAGATAAATAGCATCATTAATCTGCAACATTTCTTTTCTATTATCTTTCGAAATGAGGAGTTATTTTGTTCTGATCTTGAGGTAATTAGCCTTCATTCACTAGCCTGAAAATGTCTGTGTTCTGAAAATTAAAAATGTGTCATTAAGTGGAATTTACCATAATGTCATTTATCTTTATATAGTTCATCAGTGACAGCAATGGGCCTGGGAATCCATCAGCTTTTACCAAGGAAGCATTAAAACAAATTGAAAAACAGAATAATCCCAGGCACTCTTTAACACAGTCAAAGCCATTTGGGTAATTAAATAGTGGTATTTAAAGTTTTAATTTAGATTTTTCCCTCTGTTCATCAGTAGTCAAATGAGATGTTCATACTCATAACTGTTTGTAATAAAAGGTTTCATAAAGCAAGCAGAATATCAATGTTATTAAAATTTAATATAACATAGGAGAGTCTTAATCTACAAAATAAAGTTTTTATTTGCCTGCACCCTAATTTCTGAATTTACATCAGAAATAAACTCTTTCTTCAACTGCCTAGGTTGCGATATTAGCTTCACAAAGACTTTGATGATTCAAACCCCTAAATAACTACGAGAGTGGATGACATGAAACTCAACTTCATTATTGCTAATGCTGGAGAAGAATAATATCTTCACCACCTTAAATTTGTTTTCACTAACTACATTCCTCCAGCAATTACTAATATAGAATTACTATACAGAATTATCGAATTCTAATTACTATATAGAATTAGATATAATTATGAAAATAAAAGTTGGCTTGCATAAAAGAATATGTAAGATAATAAATCAGGACATCTAAAACTAAAAAACTTTAGAAACAATCAACTTTCCAATAGGGAAAGGAAAGGAGATCCCAGGATATGAAAACTTTGGCATATTTGTTCAACCGGTCAACAACAGAAGAGCTAGGACTATAATCCATGCATCCAGCCTATTCTTATACCATTCTGCTTGCAGATCAATGACCTAAAATATTTACTCAGTATCTAGAGAAGTACAGTCATCAAATAAACATATTTTGAACAATAAAAAGCACATTCTGAATTTAACAGCTTGTTAAAGTTTCCAGACAGCATTATGATCCTTTTATCAATAAAGCAATTACCAAGAAGTTTTTCTTTGCCTTCAAACAATCTGCTTCTTAATTTTAACCAGTATTTCTTAAAATAATATGTTTACCCAGATAACTTCTGAGCATTTCTTTCCATATCCCCTGGACCTACAGGTTTTTGTTGTATTTCTTTAACTAAGAGTTGCTGCTTACCTCCCTTAAACATAGACAAGGCATAGGTCAGGCCAAGTTGAGCTATGACATTTATCTCCAAAAGGGTGTGGAGGCAGGATCTCCTGTGGTTTAATTAAAGTCATCACACAGTCTGAAACTAAATATTGGTCAAATACAAATTCAAAAAAAAAAAAAAAGTTCAAAGTCAAATAAACAACTTGTGATTTATCCTCATTATTCTTTCTCTGCACTAAACATTAATAAGCCAATTTCATTTTTGGAAAAAAATTCAGCATGAAAGTATATTATGTACTTGGATTCCTGCTTAAAGTGGTTAAAAAAAAAAAACTGAAAACCAGCGAATATCCAAGAGTTTGATAAACTCTGAAACATTTATTCTATTCATATATATTCTATAGACTATCATTAGCTATTAAGAAGAAAAGTCCAGCTCGCTATTAATTACCAAGGGATGTTACATAGTAAAAAGTAAAAAGAAGTAGGGCTTCCCTGATGGTGCAGTGGTTGAGAGTCCGCCTGCCGATGCAGGGGACACGGGTTCGTGCCCCGGTCCGGGAAGATCCCACATGCCGCGGAGCGGCTGGGCCCGTGAGCCATGGCCGCTGAGCCTGCGCGTCCGGAGCCTGTGCTCCGCAACGGGAGAGGCCACAACAGTGAGAGGCTCATGTACCGCAAAAAAAAAAAAAAGTATGTCTCAGAGAAGTATGTAAAAACAATGACCCAAACTGCTGTGTGTTTAAATGCTGTTTATATGAGCGTGGAGAAAGGTCTAAGTGTTAAGACCTTGTATAGTGCTAACATAAAAATATAGAAACTGTTAACATCGTGTGTTTGAGGAAAAAGGTGGTGAGGAGAGAGAAAATTACTAACATTTTCTTTATTGATCCTTAGGGGAAAGCAATTCTTCCAATAAGGTGACCTGATCTATTCTGTTAGATACAGACACTGAAGTAAGGCTGAGCTGCCTTAAACTAATAGAAAGGTCTTAAGAGTTCTATTAAGAGTGTAGCGCTTTGAGGGAGAGAGAATGTGTGTGTATGTGCGTGTGTGTGAGTGAGAGAGAAAGAGAGAGAGAGACTATCAGACACACAGACTAATCATATGATCAAACAAATGGAGTCACTTTCAAACATTCTTTTACTTACAGAACCTATTTTAAAGAAAGCTAAATGTGCAAAAGAAATGAAACCCTAAAGGCTTCCTTCACAGAAGGAAGAGACAGAATCCTGCCAACTTGACCCCCATTCCTCCAAAGGAATCCCTGAGAAGCTGTGAAGAATTCTGAAAACCAGTGGACTAGAGTGTAGGGAGTATGAGAGGGAGCTGAGAAATAAAAAAAGGTAGGCTGGGAAGTATATTATGAATTTAATATAAGCTTAAATGCTGGTTTCAAGAGTTATATTTTAGTGGACATTAGGGAGCCACTGCAGGTGTCAAAACAGAGGAGGGAGATAAATGATGTGACGTACAGAGCAAATGAATGAAATAATATACCTAGTTCATTATTAGACACTAGTGTTTAAAAATCTTGGTGTTTTCTATACTCTCTTATTTATCCTATGAAAAAGCTAAGACATAAGACGAGCATGGACTGTATGAGGGAGAAATAGAAGTTTACAAAAATGATACATTTTAACATCATAAACACTAATTGTTCATCAGTATGGTTATTTCTACTTGATAAAGTACATTGTCTTACATAGAGTCTCTTGAAGGCCCACAGCTGCAAATGCAGACTTTTAGGTGTCGTTCTCCATGTCAAGTGGCAACCAGTAGTCACCCCATCTGTCAGTTTGACAAGTACTCTCTCAGCGTTCAGGGATAAAATGCACATATACAACGCCCTCCCTGACAAAAAAGAAGCCAGGGAGATGAGGGCCAGCCACCAGAGGGAAGACAATCAAGCTGGCAAGAAAGGACTGGAAATTGGCCGCAACAAGAAACCAGAGAGCCAGGAAAAGGGTAAAGGAAAGCTTGTTCATATTGTAAAGTGACACCAACCAACAAACAAAAGAGCTACTCAGACAGCATGGGGTCATATGGGCAAATAGAGAGAAAAAAACTGTCCCTGGTAGAAAGGTCTTCTGATTTCACGTATTACTATCTGCCCAAGTAATCAGCCCACCAAACAATCCTCAGCACCAATATATCCAACTCCAATCCCTTCTCTTCCGAGCACATTCCTGGCTAACCACTCTCCACACCTCTACAGAGTTCTAAAGGCCACTGGTTTCCCTTATAAACACAACTGTTTCTTGTCCATCTTTTCCAATTTATTCAATCATGCATTCATTTATTGAGTGTCTAGACAGGTATTATTCTAAGCCCTGGGGATATCACAATGAACCAAAAGATTTCTACTTTAGCAGGTAGGGTAAAACCATTAAATACATACATACATACATACATACATACATACATACATACATACATACATACATATTCATACATATGCATATAAAATATGTAAGGTGGCAATACCATCTATCAGGAAAATAAAATAGGGAAAAGGGGATTGAGAATGATGGGGTTAAGGAGGAGATGTATGTATGTATGTATGTATGTATTTAGGTTGCGTTGGGTCTTAGTTGCAGCCGGTGGGCTCCTTAGTTGCAACTCGCATCTCCTTAGCTGTGGCATGTGAACTCTTAGTTGCAGCATGCATGTGGGATCTAGTTCCCTGACCAGGGATTGAACCCAGGCCCCCTGCATTGGGAGCACGGAGTCTTAACCACTGTGCCACCAGGGAAGTCCCAGGAGATGCTATTTTACATAGGACAGTCAGAGAAAACCTTTCAGATAAGATGACACTTGAGTAGAGATCTGAAAGAAGTGAGGGAGATAGTTATGCAACTGCTGAGGGGAAAAAAAAGCATAGCCAGGAAAGGGCATATTAAGTGCAAAAGCGCTAAGGCAGAAATGTATTACTTGGCACTTTCAAGAAACAGTGTGGGGCTGAAGCAGAGTAATAATAAGTGATAGTGACAAGAGAGAAGATCAGAGAGGTAACAGAGAACCAGATCATAGATAGCCTTTCATACCATGAACTGGACATTGGATATTATCTGAAGTGAAATGGAGACCCACTGAACAGTTTGTAAAAAGGAATGACATCATCTGACTTATGTTTAAAAGGACCACTCTAACTTCTGGGTGGAAAAAGGTTAGAGAAGAAAGAACACCTTAGAAACTACTACAATAGTACTGGCTTTAATTCTGATTTAGATCAAGGTGGCAACAGTATGGATGGGTAAGAAGTGATCAGATTCTGATTCTTAAGTATATCTCAAAGGTTGAAGCTGACAAGATTTGCTGATGATGTGGATGTGAAGTGTCAGCACCAGAAAGAAGTTCAGGATGACTAAGGATATTTCCAACCCTTCCTTACCAATCAGTATGATTGGTTTCACATTCATATACTCCTCCTCTCTTCCTCCTATTTTCATTCTGTCTCATTCCACACTGCCACTTCTATTCTTGCTATTACCCTTCTTTTCTCCCAAGGAGCACACATGCCTATTAAACCTAGAAGTGAGAAAGGGCTGATGGAGAAACTTAGTAGACCATATTTAAGAAACTAAAAAAGAAAGTACACTAAGAAGCAGGGAAAAAATGTAAACTGGAGAAAGCAAGAACACCAAATCATCCATGAAAAAAATGATGTGAACACCACTGATACAGAAAGGCAGGCCAGGAGTACCAATGCATAAGAGTTTACTCACAAAAATTTAAAACTATTCATTAAATTTCAACCACAGAAAGAAATAGAATGATGGACATATAAAAACAGGAAAATGTGATTTAAAAATAAAATTATCTTCAAGATATGATCATATTCTATTAGAAATAAACTGTGGCTATTCCTTACAACATTAAGTTTTATATCTTTTGAGGAGAAAAAATTACCCAACTCAATAAAAATTCTAACAAGCATCATTTTTTTCATTCTGCTGGCATAAATTACTCCAAGAATTACTTTAGTTTGGAGGAAAAAACCACCATACTATATTTTTCTAATAAAATAAAGCTTTCAAAAATAAGAATTTTGGGGACTTCCCTGATGGTCCAGTGGTTAAGACTCCGTACTTCCACGGCAGGGGGTGCAGTTTCGATCCCTGGTCGAGGAACTAAGATCCCGAATGCCGCACAATGCGGCCAAAAAAATTTAAAAATAAAAAATAAATTTAAAAAATTTAAAAAAGAATTCTGGTTCCTAAATCCATCTAAAATGCAATAAAAGCAAAGGTGGATACTGGTGCTCACAAAGTCTCATATTTAACGTATATTCTTATTTTAGATGTTACCTCAACAGATTTAGTTATAGAGTTTCTCTGTAGACAGCAAATTAGAATCTGTAAATAGAAAGGAAACCAAATGAAACCTACAGAAGGATATACCAACAGACATTTTAAAAAGAAAAAAAGAAACTAGTTGTCAAGGGGAACAAAAAAACTTCAAACAGTAGAAGTAAAAAACAAAACAAAACCAAAAACCAGAAAAAGCTCCTCAAGGAACACTAAACACAGGGCTCAAAATTCAAAAATGCAACATTTGCTTTGAAGGTGCCATCAAATCTAACATTTGAGAGTCTCATCCATAACATGGATGCTTAGTTATCAGTAACAGATACAATTATGCTCAGCATACTCAATTTAAATGGCAGAATTACAGTATATTACAGTATAATATCACTTTTACAAAAATACATAATTATTAATAACTCTATGGCATTTACTAGGTACATGCAGTTTTAAGTGTCTCACATACACTAATCTTTAATCCCCCAGTTCCTATGATATGTAATTTTATTACCCCTATTTTACAGATCTAGAAACTGAGACTGAGATGTTAAACAACTTGCTTAAAATCAGAAAATTAACAATATACATATAAACACATGAATCATATTGTACAGATGAAAGAATTTCAGACACCAAAACGTTAATTGTGGTTATCTCCATGTGGTGGCAACAACAGTGATACATATTTTCTTCTCTGAGCTTTTTAAAATATTTATAGAACATTTTGCAATTAAAAAATGAAAGAAATGGGAGTTCTGCTTCTGATAATGATGGAGTAAGCTCATATCAGACCAATTACCCTGTAGAAACAATTATAAACTCTGTACAAAATACAAAAAACTATTATACTTGAGAGCTGTTATTCACAACAGTTATGTACTATAAAGTTGCCATGAACACTGAGTTACCAAATACTGAACCACTGCTCCCAGAGGTAATATACAGCTGACTCTGAACAACCATGGGGGTTGGGGCACTGACCTTCCACACAGTCGAAAATCCACGTATAACTTACAGTCTGCCCTCCAGATATGCTATTCCTCTCCATCCACAGTTCCTCCCTATCAGCACATTCAACCAACCACAGATTGTGTTGTGCTGTAGTATTTACTATTGAAAAAAATCTGTGTGTAAGTGGACCCATGCAATTCAAGCCTGTGTTGTTTAAGAGTCAACTGTATACACATACACACACACATATACTCCTCACATAGATTATAACCTTATATCCTAAAAACAACTCATCCTTTCTTTTGTATTTTACAAAAGAGAAAACAAGTATCAGAAGTGGTAAGTTACTTGCCTGAGGCTGCCCCACAAACAGGTGCCAAAATTGGATTTTGAATTCTGTCCACTGGCCCCAGACCTGCAGCATCCTGCACTACATTGCACTGCCCCCTACCACATCCATCTGTGTCACCACATATGAGAGCTGAAACAAGAAGGCAGAGCGTTGCCTATTTGACCTCAGCTGGGAGCATGAGCATCAGACAAATTTTTTGCTTCCCCGCACGTGTCTCTGAAAGTACAGTTGAGTATGGATTTGGGGGTTACAAATAAAATGCAATGAGAAGGTGAAATCCCAAATACAGAATCATGAATAATAAGAACTGACTGTATATGAAGGTACTGGAAAACAATCAAAAGCAAACATAAAATGGAGCTAAGTTAATGCTTGGAAGAGAAGAACAGCATTAGGTTAGTTTCCAATTTTTATAGCTCTTCACCTGAAGCTACCCCCAATCAGTAGTTCTAGCACTGCAAATGGGAGAAGGGAGAATAACTAAAGTTTTGATAGAAAGTTGCAATCTTATTGGTTAAAGAATCAGAGGTCAGAGACTAGGGCTACCACAGTAGCTAGAAAGTGGCAAGGGAAATCTGGACACTAGAGTCAGAGAGAGGTAGCCCAAAATTCTATAAAGTCTGCCCAAACATAACTGACCACTGAACTATGCATACATGGAACACACTCCAAACAGCCCAGTTAAGGCAAAAAGGACTAAAGACATACCACCTATACTCAACTGTAAGAAAAATAAGAGTGTGAAGTTTAAATACAGTCAAGGTAGCTGGTGAGTTCTGAGAAACTGAGAGAGACAGAGAGAGAAAAAGGAGGAGGAGAAGGTGGAGAAGGAGAAGGAGAGGAGGAGGAAGAGGAAGAAGAGGGAGGAGGAGGAGGGGAGGGGGAGGAGGAGGAGGAGGAGAAAACCACCATCTTCAGGGAAACATAACAGAATCCAAAGTCTCTACCATGTTATCATTCACAATGTCTAACAAAACAGTCCCAAATTACTAGACAGAAAATGTAACCTATACTCAAAAGAGCAATCGATGGAGACTGACCTGGATGACCAAGATGTTGTAATTAGCAGATAATTACAGATAATAATAACTGTAATTACCAGTTATTATCACTACACTGAAGGTAAACTGAAATATGCTTTCAGACTTCCAGTTTCTGGTTCTGCATGTAAGGAGCTTAAAAGTCATCACTCCATCCTAACAACAAGTAAAAAGCTAAACAAACCAATAAATCAACTCTTCTCAGATCCATCAAAGAAATGAAAAGCAAACCACTGCCCTAGAAATTGGAGAGAGAGATAGGCAGATACAGAGCATCATAACTTACCAGTGCAGAAACCTCTAGAGAACCAGGGACAGTGCAAGAAAACCTAAACTGTAACTGACAAATGGCTGGAGACTCAGTTTAGACAAGTCTGGGAGTTAAAAACTTGGGCACCAAGTCATAAGCAGGTCCCCACACTTTTGTGAGTTTTACCTCCAGGAGCACTGCCGGGTCCTCACAGTGAATGTCGAAGAAAAATCCCCTCACGTTTCTGGCAGGGGGAGAGGGAAAAGAACCATTTTGAAATATGCCAGAGCATTCTGTTCTTCTTAACAAGACCTGCCCCCAGGAGAAACTATTTTAGCAGAGCCTAACCTGCTGGAGTTTTACCAGAGCCTAACTTATCTGGAGGGAAATACCCAACTCCAGCTCCCTCTAGTCTTTCACATGGGGGAAGAGAAATATCCAAATCCAGACCCCTCTAGTCTTTCACATGGGGGAAGAGAAATATCCAACTCCAGACCCCTCTAGCCATCCTGTCCAACCTAAGGGGGTACCAACAACAACAACAAAAGTCCAAAGAAGCACTGGTGAAGTTCACAGTCCAGGGGGACAGACTCACCAGAAGACTGAGATCTAATTATAGGCCTACAGAATGTTTCACCACCTGCTATGCCTTACCATTACTATATTATTAAAGGCCTATTTACCATAGTTCCTTTTATCCAGTACACCATGTCCTCCTTTTGGGAAAAAACAAAACAAAACAAAAACAAAAACAAACAAACAAGAACCCTACATTTTAAAAGGCGAAAAACACAGTTTGAAGAGACTAAACCATCAGAATCAGAGTCAGATATGGCAGGAATGTTGGAAATATCAGAAATAGAACAGGCAAGAAATTTTTTTAAACTATGATGAATATGCTAAAAGGGCTTTAACGGAAAAAGTAGGCACCTTGTAAAATTAGATTGATAAGCAGAGAGATGGAAATTCTAAGAAAGAATCAAAAAGAAATGCTAAGGATAAAAAATATGGTAATGGAAATGAAGAATGCCTTTGGGGTTGTGAACAAACTGGACACACTAAGGAAAGAACCTCTGAGCTTAAGGATATCTCCATATAAACCTGCAAAACTGAAAAGCTAAGAGAAATAAAAATGGGAAAATAAAAAACAGAACAAAATATATAAGAACTGTGGGACAACTACAAAAGGTATAAAATACACATAATGGGACAAAGTAGCAAAGGCAATACAATGGAGCAAAGACAGTCTTTTTAACAAAGGGTGCTGGAAATAGTGAACATCCACATGCAAAAATTGAATCTAGACACAGACTTTACACTCTTCACACATACACACACCATAAAAACAAAAGAAAAAAAAACTCAAAATGGATCACAGACCTAAATATAAAATGCAAAACTATAGAACTCCTAGAAGATAACACAGGAGAAAACCTAGATGAACTTGGGTATGGCAATGAAATTTTAGATACAACACTATAAAGGCACAATCGATGAAAAAAATAATTGATTAGCTGGACTTCATTAAAATTAAAAACTTCTGCTCTGTGAAAGACAAAGTCAAGAGAATGAGAAGACAAGCCACAGGTTAGAAAAAAACATTTGCAAAAGACACATCTGATAAAGGACTGCTATCCAAAATATGTAAAGAACTCTTAAAACTCAACAATATGAAAACAACCCAATTAAAAAACGGGCTAAAGGTCTTAACAGATATCTCACCAAAGAAGATATAAAGGTGGCAAATAAGCCTATGAAAAGATGTTCAACATCATATATCCATTGGAGAATTTCAAATTCAACCAACGAGATACCACTACACACGTATTAGAATGGCCAAAATCGGGAACACTGGCAGCACCAAATGCTGACAAGAATGTGGAGCAGCAGGAACTCTCATTCATTGTTGGTGGGAATGCAAAATGGCACAGCAACTTTGGAAGAGGAGTGAAAACTATTCTGTATGATTCTGTATGATACTACAGTAGTGGATACATATCATTATACATTTGTACACAGAACGTACAATACCAGGAGTGAACCCTAACGTAAACTATGGGCTTTGGGTGATAACAATATACCATTGTAGGTTCATTGATGGTAACAGATGTACTACTTTGGTATCAGATGTTGAAAGTATGGAAGGTTGTGTGCATTTGTGGGTGGAGGGGAGTAGAGGGCACAGGGAGTATATGGAAATTCTCTGTATTTCCTGCTCAATTTTACTATGAACCTAAAGCTGTTTAAAAAATAAAGTTTATTACTTTTTAAGATGCTTGAAATAATTAAACTAATAGGAAATCACAGCACAGAAATAGAAACCACAAATAAAAAAGGGAAATTTTAGGACTGAAAGATACATGATTTTTTAAAAAAATCACTTAATGGGCTAAACAGCAGTTTGGAGGTAATAAGAAAAAAAAGTCAGTGGGCATAAAGAAAGATCAATAGAACTTACTCAACCTGACAAACAGAAAAGGAAAAAAGATTTTAAGAGCAACATAACCTGTGGAACACAGCAAGAGGTCTAACATATGTGTTACTGAAATCTATAAGCAAAAAATGGAGCATAAAAACAGATGAAGAAATAATGAGTAAAACCTTCCCAATTTAATAAATTTCATTGACCTCTAACCAGGATAAATACAAAGAAAACCACAACTAGGCACATCATATAGTCAAACTCCTAAAAAGTAAAAATAAAGAGAAAATCTTGAAGGAAGCTAGAGAAAAATGACACATAACATATAGAAAACAATATAAATGACCACTGACTTATCATCAAAATGACAAAACACAGTAGAAAAGAAAGAAATAAAAGTTATTTCACCAAATGAAATAAAGTTGTTAAATGAGAATACTATATACAGCAAACAAATCTTTTAAGTATGAAAGCAATCTTATATTTCCAGCTATGATGGAGTAACAAGGACTATATGTATGTACCCACCCTAAACAATAAGAAAACAACACACAACATATGAAACACACTTTCAGACACAGAATAACAGGAAGAGCAGAATAGTGATCCTGCAGAGAAGGAAAACAGACCAGGTGAATCTTAAAGTAGCCTAAGCTTATCGTGTTGAAGTTTCTAGGTCAGAGTTTAGGAGGGGTGGCCAAACCAGAGACTATCTGTCCCACTGAGCTGAAGAGACAGACCAGAGTGTTTCAGCAGGTCAAAGTGGCTAGAATATCCAGGATAAAATACCAGAGAGGAAGGGGCTACCCCCAGAGAAAGTTCCCATCTCTGCAGAGTGGTTTCCAGATAAATACTAATTTGCTTGTATGTGGGAAAACTACCTGAGCCACGGAAAAAACCCACTTACGAGTTATTTGTAAGAAAAACACTTAAATATAAGACACATATATAAGGCTAAAAATTAAGACTGTAAAAAAGATGGCATCTAAGTATGAATCAAATGAGAGCTGGAGGGGCTGGCTATATTAATGTAAGAAAAAGTAGACTGCAGAACAAAGAGCATTGCCAGGAATAAAGAGAAACATTTAATAATGACAAAGGGGTCAGTTCATCCAAACATAATCCTAAGAACAGGGATTCAAAACACATAAACTGAAAACTAAGAAGACTGAAGGGGAAAAAAATCGTCAAATTCACAACTGTTAAAGCAAGATTTCAATACTCCTCTCTCAATAACTAATAAAAAAAGTAGACTTAAAAAAAAGTAAAGATTCAGAAGACTTAACACTATCAAGCAACTTGATAGTATATTAATTAGTATGAAACTGTTTGCTCAGCAAAAGCAGAGCCCTTTAGTAAGGACTTGAAAAGAATGTTCATGGGTCATCAAGGTAGACCTTTATTCTGGACCAAAACAAGTCTCAATAAATTTTAAAAGAATTCAGGGGCTTCCCTAGTGGCTCAGTGGTTGAGAGTCTGCCTGCCGATGCAGGGGACACAGGTTCGTGCCCTGGTCCGGGAGGATCCCACATGCAGCAGAGCGGCTGGGCCCATGAGCCATGGCCCCTGAGCCTGCGCGTCCGGAGCCTGTGCTCCGCAGCGGGAGAGGCCACAACAGTGAGAGGCCCGCGTACCGGAAAAAAAAAAAAGAATTCAAATCATACGAAGGTTGTTTCCACCACAGTAAAACTAAATCCCCAAATATTTGAAGATTAAACACTTTTATATAACTCATTGGCTAAAGAAACAAAAAGCACAAGAGAAATTAGAATATATTTTGAACTGAATAAAAATGAAAAGGTAACCTAAGAAAACTAGGAGGATGAAGTTAAAGCAGTTCTTAGAGGGAAATTTAAAGCACTAAATATTAATAGTAAAAGAAGAAAAAGGTCTCAAATCAATGATAGGAACTTTCATCTTAAGAAAAGGACAAGAACACATTAAATCAAAAGCTGCCTCTTTGAAAAAGTTCAGTAAAATGAGAAACAGCTAAACCTATTGGAAAAGAAGACTGAGATGCAAATTACCACTGTTAGCAATGAAAGAGGCAACATCACTATAGACCTTACATACATTAAAAGCTTAATATTTAGTGGATGCTAAAAACAAATTTATGACAAAAAAATTGACAATCAAACTGGCAAATCTGTTGAAAGACAAACTACCAAAATTTAATCAAGAACAAAGAGATGAAGTCAACTGTCCCTGTATTTATTAAAGAAACAATTCATGGTAAAAACTTTCCTACAAAGAAAACTACAAGCTCAGATGACTTTACTAGTGAATTCTACAAAATTCTATACAAATTCCTTAAGGATTATACAGAATCCTACAAAAATGCTTCTGGAAATTGAAAAGAAGGGAACACTTCCCAACTCATTTTATGAGGTCAGCATTATCCTAATCCAAACCAGACAAACACATTAGATGAAAAGAACATTACAGCCAATATCCCTCATGGACACAAAAGCAAAAAGTCTTTAAAACTTAAGTGAATTGATTCCAGAAATATATAAAATGGATAATATATCATGAACAAGTGAACTTTATCTCACAGGAATTCACAGGTGGTTTAATCAACGCATTTCATCATTTTAACCATGACCTAATTATGTTCACAAAATCTTTAAAAAGAACACCGCATGATCATCTCACCAAACACAGAAAAAAAGCATGGAAAAAATCCAACGGCCATTGTTAACAAAAAGTCCTCAACAAACTAAGAACAGAAAGTAACTACTTCAACCTGATAAAGGGCATCTATGAAAACTCTACAGCTAATCCCGTAAGTATTGGTAAAAGAGAACCCCTTCACGCCAAGATCAGGAAGAAAATAAGAATGTATGCTCTCACCACTTCTATTCAATATTTTCTGAAGCCCTTGATTCAGTACAATAAAGCAAAAAATAGAAGATAAATGAAGTAAAATTGTCTTTATTTGCATATGACATGATAATTTATGTAGAAAATCCTAAAGAAATCACAAGCAACTGAGTTTAGCAAGGTTGAAGGATAAAAGACAAACAAAATTCCATTTTAAGCCTATACTATCAACTGAAAATTGTAAGTTGGATTAAAAAGTATCACTTACAATCAAAACACAAATACTTAGAGATAAATTTACCAATTAATGTTCAAGACATATAGACTGAAAGCTTCAAAAATATGATTTAAGAAATTGAAGAAAGCCTAACTAAATGGAGAGCTATACCATGTGCATGAATCAGATTATCACTAAGATATCAATTCTTCCCCAAATTAATGTAGAGATACAACAACAACAACAAGAAAGAAAAATCAAAATTCCAGCAGTTTTTAAAAATTAACTAGATTATTTGAAAATAGAAATGGAAAGACAAAGCAAAGCAGTATAAGAACAAAATTAGAAAAATTATTCTCCACATTTCAAGACTTAGTACAGTTATAATGACCAAGACAATGTGAAATTATGTTATGCACAGACATGTAGATCAATTTCACAAAGTAGAAAGTATAAAAATAGACTCCAGGGCTTCCCTGGTGGCGCAGTGGTTGAGAGTCTGCCTGCCGATGCAGGGGACAAGGGTTCGTGCCCTAGTCCGGGAAGATCCCACATGCCGCGGAGTGGCGAGGCCCGTGAGCCATGGCCGCTGGGCCTGTGTGTCCGGAGCCTGTGCTCCGCAACGGGAGAGGCCACAACAGTGAGAGGCCCGCGTACCGCAAAAAAAAAAAAAAAAAAAAAAATAGACTCCAGTTTATATGGTCAATGGATTTTGACAAAGGTGCCAAGGTAATTCAAAGGAGGATGGAGTCTCTTCAAAAAATGGTTCTAGGACAAATAGAAAAGCATGCAAATAAATCAATCTAAACTTTTTCCTCATAGCATATACAAAAATTAACTCAAAATGAATCATAAACCCAAATGTAAAACTGAACACTATAAAACCTCCAGAAGAAAACCTCTATGATCTTAAGTTAGGCATTTTTTTTTAAAACATGGGACACGAAATGGGTATGTCATAAAGGGAAAAACTAAGAAGTTATCAAAATCTAAAACTTCTGTCCTTTGAAAGACACAATTAAGAAAATGCAAAGACAAGCTATAGACTGGGAGAAAATAATTGCAAAACAATCTGATAAAGTACTTTTATCCAGATCTGTAAAGAATATTTACAATTTAATAATAAGATGACAAACAGTTCAATTTAAAAATGGATAAAAGATTTGAACAGACAATTCACCAAAAATACACACGTCAAACACGCACATTAATAAAAAGTTCAACATCAATAATCATTGGCAAAATCCAAACTGAAATCACAATGAGATAACACTACATACATACTACTATGGCTAAAATTTTAAAATATGATAATACGAAGTGCTGACAAGGCTGTGGAGCAACTGCAATCCTCATTACCTTGCTCTGGGAATGCACAATGGTAGAGCTAATTTGGAAAACACTGTAGCTATTTTTTAATAGTTAGATGTATACTTAACATATGAACAAGCAAAGGACACTCCTAGGTATTTACCCAAGTGAAATAAAAACATACATCACTTAAAGACCTGTACACAAATGTTTAAAACAACTTTACACATAACAGCCAAGAACTGTAAACAACCCAAATGTCCATCAACTGGTAAACAGATAAACTACAGTGCAACTAATCAATGGAATACTACTCAACTATAACATCCAACAACACAGTTGAATCTCAAAAGCATTATGTTAAGGGAAGTAAGTCAGACAGAAGGCTACATACTGTTTAGTTCTCTACATGAGGTTCTGCAAAAAACAAAACTATCAGGGCAGAAATCAGATTAGCAGCTGCCAGGAAACAGGGGCATGGCGGGGGGACTGACTATAACAGGGCATGAGGATATGTTTTGGGGTGTTATAAATTCTCTTCATCTTGATTCTAGTAGTGGCTATAAAAACCATACACATTTATCAAAACTCATCAAACTGTTTACCTAAAAGAGTGAATTTCACAGTATTTAAATTGTACTTCAACAAACACATCCAAAAAAAAAAAACAGGAAGGCAAGATAAACACCTTTTCAGATAAGTGACAGTTAAGAGAACTCATCACCAACAGATCTGTACTTCAAGAATGATAAAAGAAGTTCTTTAGGCTGAAGGGAAATGATACCAAGTAGGTAATTCAGATTTTCAGGAAGCAATGAAGAACCCTAGATATTGCAAATAAACAGGTAAATTAAAACTTACGTTTTTCCTCATAAGTTTTTAAAAATCCATAAGACTAAAGAAAAATCGCAATATTTTATTGTGGGTTTTAGTGAAAACACATGTACTGTATATGACAACTACAGCATAAAGGACTAAGGAGAAGGAAGGAATAAACAGAACTATATAGCTGCACAAACCCATGCTCAGCTCAGGATATTGTTTTCCCTAAAAAGAAACTAACTGTTGAGTAGCTACTTGGATTACTTCATTTAAACAACCCAAAATCCCTCTGAGAAAAGTATTAATAGCGCTATTTTACAAATGAGGAAGCTAAAGCTCAGTGAGGTTACACAGCTTGTCCAAGGTCACAGAGCTCAAAGCAGTAAATATATCTGGGACTAGATCTGGGTTCATCTAACTCTGAAGCTGATGATTTGTTCAAAATACCACCCTGCCCTTCCTAGTTATCCCGTTTCTGGGGGGTTCAATAAAGGCAAGGGCTATACAAAGAACTGTTTTGCATCCTTTATAAAACCTTGCCTTAAACAGTTGTCTATAATTTATATCACTCAGTGTTTCTTTTTTTAAGAATTCAAATGACAAATTTTCAGTGCCAAAAGTTACTTTCTTCAAAAGAAACCATATTCAACCACTTGCTCACTCATGCTAAATACTGTCATAACTAGAAACATGGATCCATATGGTCCCTACTCTAATGGAGTTTATAGACATAACACAATGTGTATCTAAATAACCATGAAATAAGGTAAAGATTAATGTTCTTCTCTTTAATTAAACAAAAAACCATGTAACTCATTATATTTCCCTTTGCTTTGGCTGCCAAAGCTGAGAGCTACATTTAATGCTTAAGTACAGTAATCATTTCACCTCAGGTTCCTAGAAGAGAGAAATTTATCTGATCTTTTAATGTATGACTTTATATTTAACTGTCCTAGTGTATATGCATTCTATCTCAATCTATCTCAAATCCTTTTGTGGAAGTAGGCAGAATATATAATATAAACAAACAAGTAAAGAAGGTTTGGATTAATAATACAAATTAAATCCAATGAATGTAAATCTTTATCTTTACACAGTATACCAGAAACATTCTGGGTTGGTTGGAGGACCAAATGAAGCAGTCTGTTAAAAGTACTCTGAAAATTGGAAATCTGGAAACAATGAATCGAAGTCCTATTTCTACCCTCTGTTTTCCAAAGACATTACAAGTTCTTAAAACTTATGCTGGATTTATAATTTAGAATGCGTTAAGTTGGGAAAATGACAAATGAAAATGGGGTACGGCTGAGTAAATGGTGTTTTCAAGGGCCCATGCAATGCAAATAATGTGAGTTTTGTATAGCTTCTTTGTTTCTACAGCTTTGGGGGGAGGTGGTGATGAGCACTAGACTAACAAAAGTGGTGGCTTAGAAGAACTACCATTACTCTGCCCTTTTCACATCCCATGCATGGTAATTTGCTAGTGCCTCTGCAATGATATCTGTCAAATCTTTAAGTGCCCTACGATGCATGTCATTGGGACCTGCTGATTTAAACACATTCAACTTTTCAAGTAATGCTGGACCACTTGATTCTCTCCTTAGTTTTGGCTTCTCTCCCAACTCATTCAGAATTTCTAGACAAAAAGCAATCTCTTTATCTCAGAAGTTGTGTTTTTGATGAACATAAAAGAGCAGAGAAAGACTTTTAAATATATCTATTATTAGCTTTCTTCTTTAATAAAGGTCTAATATTTTTATTTTCTTTTATTGGTAATACAACAGATCCTTAGTCATTCAAGTGGGATCTGTTTCTCAAATATAGAAATCCAGAATATTATAATATGCTGATGATAAAGGGAGGAAGGAAGGAGGAAGTGGTAAGGCACAGACACATATTACCTTTTGTCCCTTTTTAACTCTTTGATCCTGTTCCTCCCACTTCAAGTCAGGGAATGGCTAGGAATCCAATGTAGTATAAAAATAATACGATGCTGCAAAGAGGACAATGGATAGAATTGTCCCTTTTCTATCACTAAGAAGTTAGAAAACCTAAACAAGTCAACTTCTCTGAACTGGGTTTTTTTTTTAACCTATAAAATAAAGAAATTAAGCTAGAGTATTACTAATACCTCCTTCAGTTAAAAAAAATGCAGTGAATTCAAAACAAAAGTTATAGAAGAATGCAATGATACTCTTGTCCACCACAGCTCCTTCTAATATCCATTAAAACTTGTCTTCCTTCCACCAGCCTTCCCACACATTCAAATAAAATTAAAATTCCTATTCATAATCTGATTAAGAGTAACTCACACGAGGTCTAAATGAGACTTAGTATCATAAGACATTTGCACTTTTTAAAAGACCAGTTACGCCACACGCATTCCTAATGAACAGAACCTAGTGGATGGTGCAGAGGGGGAGGGAAGAAAAAAAATATGTATTTTTGAACAGAGAACGTCCCAATGGTTCACTTTGGTCTACTATCTTACCTGGTTTTTCCTCAATTACACTTCCAACTCCGTTTTCCAAAAAGCATAATTTATAGAAACAGCTATAAACACTCTCCAATTGTTTATCTGACTTCTAATTTTTTCCTTTTGATTTGGCTTCCGCTTCTGTCTTCACCACTAAATCGTCTAAGAGTTAAAACAACCAGTGTTGCAGGACCCAGTATTGTAGCTGCACATTAGCTATACCCTCCTCATCTTAGGGCCTTCACACAGACAAACACACACACACAAAATCACTGGAAGAATAATGGAAAGAGGAAGCACATGGAGTGGGGAATGGAAACAATGGAGAAGAGCCAG
Source organism: Mesoplodon bidens (assembly GCF_964165515.1). Lineage (NCBI taxonomy): Eukaryota > Metazoa > Chordata > Mammalia > Artiodactyla > Ziphiidae > Mesoplodon > Mesoplodon bidens. The sequence goes on along the minus strand of NC_138162.1, from coordinate 22,938,633 downwards.
GATTACTGCTTTGTAAGATTTATTATGGGAAAGGAATATGGGAAAAAGAACAAAAAGTAATAATGAAGAGGGAAGCAAGGAGTTGGCTCTAACTAAAGCAACAGGGAATAAGGAAATGAAGTAGAAAAAGAGGCATGGACACAGCTGGAAACTTACCTGTTTTATTTTAGGGTTTGGCTTTTTCTTTTGTTTTACTTTTTTATAATACGATATACAATGAAGAATGGAAAAAGTAGAATTGAGGATAATAAAGACAGAAGCGAAAATGGAGAAGAAAACAGAAAGAGAAAAGATGATGGACAGAAATGGAACTGAAAAAGCAGAATAGAAAAAAGAGTGAGAATTAAGAAAGGGAAGAAGCAAGAATAAGAGAATGTACAATCCAGTCAGAATAGAAAGGATTTCATAATGGTGGTATACAAACGTGAGAGTAGAAATGGGAGCAGAGTAAAGGAAGAAAAAGAAACAGAGTAGAAACCAAGAATGAGAGAGAACAGCAAAAATAAGAGTAAGAGAAGTCAGAGCCAGCTGGGTTACAAACCAGCAGCATGTGTCTTTTTGTTTTACTTTTTGTTTGCTCTTTTAAATAGGAACACAAAGTGGCGAGAGATCATGATAAAGAACAGCACCATCTGGGGCATGTTGTCATTGGCCTCTTAATGTACTGCAGGAAACAGAACCCCAAAAAGAGAATGTGGGTGGGGAGGAGGGAGTGAGGCCAATGTGACAGCAACAGGAAGCAACAGAAAATGAGCCCAGTGGGTGGACAGCTATAGGATACAGGTGGTAAGCAGGAAGTTTCAGACTACTCTAAGCACATGATAGGCAAAAAAAGAATTTCATAAAGCAAGGAAAATATAACAAACACACCAAGGGGAAATCATTAACTAATTCAATGTAAAAACAAATGACTGAACATGGGTCTTTTCTTCACCCTATCACTTGTCCTATCTAATAACCCACGCTCGGGTTTTATTCAGTGCTTTCTCATTTATCTTTCAAATTTATTTCCTTTCTCCCTACTCCCTGAGATACTGTGCTAGACATTACAGAGTATGCAAACCTTGAGCTGGCTCTGCCATTGGGAGCTCCCAATTAAACAGAGGAGTCGGATAAATACAAATTACTTAAAATATGCCTTTTGTGAGCACCCCAATTGAAAGTACAGTCGGCCCTCCATATCTATAGGTTCCATATCCTCAGACATGGAGGACCAACTATGAGGCTTGTGCATCCACAGATTTTGGTATCCATGGTGGGTCCTGGAACCATCCCTTGCAGATAGATACCAAGACTGCAATCGTTCCTGCAACTGAATGCTTTCTCTCCTACGGCTCCCATCACTTTCTACCTTGTATAACTATGCTTTTTAAACTATAAACTCTTTAAGGATCAGGATTTCTCTTTTCTGACTAGTTTTTGTACTCAACCAAATCTAGCACAATGTCTTATACATAATGTGTGTTCAACAGCGCTGTGATTTCTAACTTGGAATGTGGGGGCCTCATGAAGAAGACAGTAGAGCCTCATGAAGAAGACAGTAGAGCCTCATGAAGAAGACAGTATCTGGCAAGAACTTAAAAGATGAGAAAGACTAAAATAGACAGATATGGGGGCAAGCTATACTGCAAAAAAGGAGCATAAAGTAGGCTGAGAAGAAGAAATAATAGCAAGTTAATTCTGTGACAAGGCGGTAGCCAAGAAGAAAGAGAAAATGAGACTGGCTAAGACGTAGAACAGAAAAAGGAAGACAGAAACCACTAGGCTGATACTCTGGGTTTGACATAAAATGCAATTACAGTTAAAACTTTTTTAAGACACTCCAATTTGCAACTTAGAAAGATTAGTGTTGCTGTAACACTATGGGAGAAAAGAAAATGAAATGATTCAATCTGTGGAAGATTCACCAAAGAAGTGGTATTTGAGCTGGGTCTCATAGAATGACTAGAAGCTCCTTCAAGGAAAGGCTCTTCAGGAAAATGAAATTAAATGACATAGTATGATAACATAAAAGGGCAGAACAGATTCTGGGACTAGTGACAAGTCCAGAGTGGCTGGAGAACAGAATATTCAGAGGAAGGAGATATAAGACTTGAAAGACAGACTAAGGCTATATTATGAAGGACACTATAGTTTCTTATTTGATTACACACAATAATTTTCAGGGAGAAAAACCCCCATATTGCCTACAGAGTCATAACATCAAGTAATGGGTGATTCAACAATTATTCCTGTTCACATATTCAATGAGACACTGCCTAGAGTAGATAAAGTCTATACAACCCTACTTCAGAACATTTGGCTGCTATGCCAAAGAGACAACCAGTTCTATTTGTCAAGATGCCAGATCTCACAGATCAGATTCCTGGCAATTTTTTGAACAAAACAGCAAATCCAGACTAGTGTAATTGTTATTCTGACTTTCCAAACAGAGAAGACTACTGGGTGGGAAATACAGCCATTCATTTATGAGATGAATTGGTTTATATTGCTAGAGCAAGTCACGTTAACAGTGGATTCTTTTGGGTATTGCACACTTAATGACAATATCACATCTCTGAATTCATGATATTGGGAGGAGTGCTATTTTTGTTTTATGAAAATGTTCATTGTGTCTTTCTTCCCAAGCCATACTCCATCACTCATCAGAGGTTAGCATCAAATCAAGTGTTTTAAATAACAACACTTTCAATAATGTGAACTTTGTTCTTGTTATACTTTACTATAACTTCCTGTGTCTTTGACATATTCAAGAAGTGAAACGCATGCATAGCATGTTTATATTATTCTCTCCTTAGCAAAAGCTCACAGACAATGTCAGGTCTGGAGAGATAAGAGCTGCTTCCAGGACATGAATTCTCATGAGGATTAGGCAACCACCATCTGGGGCTCTAGAGTTTATCTGTAGCAGCTGCCTTCAAAGTATCACACTAGAAGGGACAAAAAAAAGTCTAATTCTAAAGTGTTTAACAACTTGCTCCACCTTGGCTTTGATTGCTGTTCTGGATTGCTGTTTTTCCTCCTTTATAAGAATAAAATAAAACAGAGTGACCTCCTTTTAACAAAACACAACCAATTTAAAACAGTGTTATGTACTCAAATAACAAGCACATTGTGCACTTACATTTTCTTAACATGTTACACTACTTAACAATATGAATTTTAATAATTACCCAGTCATTTTGATAATTACTCAATAATTACTTAATATCATTAATAAGAGCTTAATCCTTCTTTTTAATTTCTACTTAGACAAAAAGGTTACAGATTTTAACTATTTAACAACATCCCAGATTATTTTGGGAGGATTTTTGATGTTGTCAAATAGCATTAAAATAATCATAACACTAAATTTTATTACACAGACGCTAAATATCTATAAATCAAATATTTATATAAAATAGGGAGCTCAAAAACGAACACACTAGGAAAAAAGTTAATCTTAAATACTCAGTTTTAAATAGTAACCTGCTAAAACTGATTAATATATTTAACTTTTATAGTGCTAAAACTGGTCATAATGAAACAAAGAGCTAAATATCAAAGAAAAACATAATGGGAAGTATAAAACAAAATATTTTCTATAAGGTATGAGTTCTCTTCTAATTAGTCTCAAAATCACTGCACCACTAAAAATATGCCAATTTCTTAAAATTAAGTCCCGTTGCAATCAAATACTCTTTTACCTGCTACAGAATCATAAGTTACATTTGTTTTCTGTTTGTTTTTTAATTTATTTATTTGTTTTTATTTTTGGCTCTGTTGTGTCTTCATTGCTGTGCACGGGCTTTCTCTAGTTGCGGCGAGCGGGGGCTACTCTTCGTTGCGGTGCGCGGGCTTCTCATTGTGGTGGCTTCTCTTGTTGCAGAGCACAGGCTCTAGGCACGTGGGCTTCAGTAGTTTGGCACGTGGGCTCAGTAGTTGTGGCTTGCGTGCTCTAGAGCACAGGCTCAGTAGTTGTGGAGCACGGGCTTAGTTGCTCCGCAGCATGTGGGATCTTCCCGGACCAGGGCTCGAACCCGTGTCCCCTGCATTGACAGGCAGGTTCTTAACCACTGTGCCACCAGGGAAGTCCCTCTAGTCCTGTTTCTTAAAGTACCTTGATAATTTCTTCATTTAAATCAAACATGATATCTTAAATTCAACACATCTAAAACTAAACTCACAATCTTATGTCTAAACTGGCTCTTCCTCCCAAATTCTCTATTTCTGTCAGTGGTAGAATCATTTTAAAAATCACCCAGACTTACAACCTCAAAACTCTCTTTCAGTCCTCTCTTCATCAATCCTTTTAACAAGTTATCAAGCCCTGCTGACTTTTATTTCAAAATTATTTTGGCAATCTTTTATTTATCTTCAATACTGCCATTACAACCTAGTATAAATTGCCCCTCAAATTTAGGAGTAAACTAATGGTTTTGTAGGTAATGTCTCTCCTATCTAATTCTCATACACATCACCACCACTTCTCCGTGTTTAAAATGCCATTCCTTTTCCTCCACATAGTCAAAGTCTCTCTATACCAGATTCTCCAGAATTCAAACTCAGTTGTTTCTTTCTCCATGCAACATTCCATATTTGCCCCATAATAAAGTCATCTTCCCACTTGCTGAACTACTATATTTGACACAAAATATACTGATTTGCATGATCACATCACAAATATTACTTCTTGGAGGTATTTTTCATTTATCTTAAGGAGGTGGGAAGAGAATAAACAAAAGAACTATATTATATGTTTTTCTGTAGTGCCTATAGTGGCTTATAAAATAATAGATATTTGTTCACTCAATTTTTCAACAAAACCTTGCAGCCATTTAGGTGTGCAATGCAGTGTGCTTTATATGGGTTTTGCCTTTATAAAAGATACCAGAATCCAAGAAATCTAAGTTCTAGTTCTGCAATATCTAAGTGAGCGTAGGCAGTGACAAAGATCCACTGACATATAATACAGATACAGAATCTGTATATATAATAACCGTTTGTAACATATTAGGTATTCTTTTATAAGTGGGGTTTTTCTCTTAAATTCCTTGTATTTGTTAGAGATTCGATTTGTTACTCAAGCTGTGGATTTATGGGATTTACATTCTTAAAACCAATTTCAGCATAATTTCACACAGAAGCCTTCCTAAAGTTAACCAGAACAACATACAAAATAAATCTTCCCTTTGAGAAAAATAAATGCTCCATGAAGATAATAAATACATCATTTAAACTTAAAGCATGATGTCTGTGCAAACCCAAGTTCCACCCAATCCTCTAAATGCCTCTAGAGTCTATATTAATTTAACCCCCCACATTATTACTTTTTCAGATGTGTTTCCTGAGTACCATTACTCCAAATATCAATAGTTTAATTCTCTATACCAAATCCCGTTTGCACCCAGCTTGCTTCTCTACCTGTATGATCTAAGACTCTTGAGTGGCAAGTGGCATTCTATTTAACTCTACACTACCCTACTGCTTTACTATGCAGCCCCTAAAGTCTGTCATCGGACCTCGGTATTATCTCCTAAATCACGGTAGAATCAGGTATTCCAATCTGGGTTCTAACCATCATCCAATTTTCTATTAAAGATACTAACCCAACAAAACAAGAGTAATATTCCCCTCTATATTCAAATGCCACCATGGTACAAGTGATAAATACAGATAAAGTAGCACTGGTCCAATTTTTTTTTTTTTTTTTTTTTTTTGCGGTATGTGGGCCTCTCACTGCCGTGGTCTCTCCCGTTGCGAAGCACAGGCTCCGGACGCGCAGGCTCAGCAGCCATGGCTCACGGGCCCAGCCGCTCCGCGGCATGTGGGATCTTCCCGGACTGGGGCACGAACCCGTGTCCCCTGCATCGGCAGGCGGACTCTCAACCACTGCGCCACCAGGGAAGCCCGCACTGGTCCAATTTTTAAAGCATGTCCTCAATATACCCACACTCATGTAATACTACGTACAAAATCAATCAGAGTACTTAATTTGTGATGTAGGCAAGCAAAGTGCGAGAGAAGTTCAAAGAGTAGTATCAATGCCTGAGTATGGTTCTGAGAATCATAATGAAGAGCAGAAAGGGGTTAGGCATTCGATTCAATCTTGCAGCTTGAAGATGAGGAAAATAAGGTCACAGAGCTCACAAAGGAAAAGCTACAATGGAGGATATGAGATTTCAGGTAAACTGATAGATTTGGACTAAGAAGGAGGGAGAAGGAAATTCCTGAGGGCAGAGAAAAGTAAAAGGATAGAAGCAATTTGATTTAATAAACATTCATGGGAACAAATAATTAATATCTATATGTAGCAGTACCTATGTGCAGGTGCTGTGTTAAGTGCATTTCACAGGTTTTCATTCACTCCTAATGAATAACCTTTGTACCATAATCTCCATTTTTTATAGCAGAGAAACTTTGAGGCTCACAGTGTCAAAAGTGAAAGAGATAGACCCCTGGTCTACCTGAATCCAAAGTCCATATACTTTCTACATTCTTTCTGCCATAATATATTTTTACACCTATTATTTAATACAATACTCAGTATCTCATCCATCTTTAAAACTTTCTTAAGCTGCCTTTGGCTCCTTAGAAAATAATTCAACTCTCATGCCTTAACACTATCATTCTTCTAAAGTGGAGCTATCAAAAATAAGTAGAAGCTACCAACCCAAGATAAGTTAATTTTGATACTTCTGACACAGATTTACATGAAACTACCACTCTCTTTTTAATAGATTGGTTTTATCATCACATTGTCACCCATTTACTAGGTTTCACTCCTAGCTAATACTGCTTCTATCAATACAAACTAAAATGTATCCTTAAATTGTCATAAATAAATATATGTTCTCCAAAAATACAGAAATCCAGAACATGCTTAGGAAACATCTGGCACCAAAAGGCACTGAGTTACCTAGGTAGGTGCCTCTCTGGCAAACATATAGTTATTCAGATGAGTGCCTCTAATGAAACAACTCATCCATGGGCCCATCCTCAGCAAAGAATGAAGTAGTTATCTTCTACTTTACCATAAAAGCTGTGCACATACCTACGAAGGAAAAAAAGGGCACCTTAACAACAGGAGTAAAAAAAAGAAAATCAGAAGTGCGGAGTAGGAAGGAGGAGAAAATTATTTTGGGTGGCTAGGGAGTTGGAGATAGAGGTGTTGGCGGTATTTCATTTGTACCAGGAATTTGTAAACTAGGCTTTAAAAACCAGAGACTGCTTAAATATGCATTCTGTTCCTTGGTCTGTACCTAAGAGAACAAGATAAATGCATAATACAGATTCTAAAGTTTAGGCTGACCCTAAGAATATAGCTGAACATTCTTAAATGTCATTTAGGAATATGTCTGAGCACCTGATTCACAAATGGTTTGAAAGGTAAGAAGGATACTAAAAGGTTGAGACAAGAGAAAGGAACATTCTGCACAGGGAGAAAAGCAGGAAGAAGCAATGAAGCTCGAAAACAAGAAAATCTGGGGAAACAATGAGTGCTTTGGTTGATGATGCAGAAACAAGAAAGTCTTGAATGCCAGTGTAAGGAATAGGAAAATCAGTAGTGTGTGAGATGGATTTATATCATGGAGAAACTGAGCAAGAAGAGTGCAAAAGTTAAGCCAACAACCCTTACTAAGTGCTGTGTGCCAGGCACTTTGCTATGTATTATGCCAAAGAAGCAAAGATTTCTGGCAATCCCTGTATTCAAGAATTCAAAGTCTAGTTAGACTAATATGCATAATCACATTATGTAACTATCATAAAATTTTGATACAACAGCAATATGCATCAAGCACTAAAGATTAATACAAAAATAATTATTTGGTAGGTATGACTGGAAATGATCTCACAAAGGAGATACACTGGAGCCATGCCTTGAAAGATAAATACAATTTCCTCAGGCAGAGACAGGGGAACAGTCAGAGAATTAACTAGGGCCTTATTTGGAGAGATACAGTGAGACTGGAAGGAAAGAAACAGATGCTAAGTTAACAGTAAATTATGCATTCTAAAAAAGAGGAAATGAGTAAGAACCAGCAAGTCCATTCCTAGGTATATACTCAAGAAAATTAAAAGATAAGTCTGTGGAAAACCTGTACCCAAATGTTCACAGCAGGATTATTCCTAATAGCCAAAAAATAAAAAAACCCAAATGTCCATCAGCTGATGAATGGTTAAACAAAATGTGGTATACATACAATAAAATATTATTCAGCCATAAAAAGGCATTAAGTTCTTATGTGGAATCTAGAAAATGGTATAGATGATCTTATTTGCAAAGCAGAAATACAGACACAGACATAGAGAATAAATGATACCAAGGGGGAAAGCGGTGGGGTGGGAGGAATTGGGAGACTGGGATTGACACATATATTGATACCACGTATAAAATAGACAACTGATGGGAACATACCGTATGGCACAGGGAACTCTACCTAATGCACAGCGGTAACCTAAATGGGGGGGAGTCTAAAAGGGAGGGGATATCTGTATATGTATGGCTGATTGATTCATTTTGTTGTGCAGTGGAGGCTAACATAGCATTGTAAAGCAACCATACTCCAATAAAAATTAATTAAATAAAAAAATGGCATTAAGTTCTGATACATGCTATTGAAACATGGATGAACCTTGAAAACATTATGTTAAGTCAAAGAAACCAGTCATAAAGAACCACATATTATATAAATCTATTTATATGAAATGTCCAGAACAGGCAAATCTATAGACACAGAAAGTAGATTAGCAATTGCCTTGGGGTGAACGTTTTGGGCATACTGGTGGAGTGATGCTAAAGGGCATGGATTCCTTTTTGGAGTGATGGAAATGTCCTAATATTAATTATGGTGATGTCTATGAATAGGCTAAAAACCACTGAATTGTACACTTTAAATGCATGAATTATACCTCAATAAATCTGTTATTTTAAAAAAACTCTACTGCAGGGCTTCCCTGGTGGCGCAGTGGTTGAGAGTCCTCCTGCCGATGCAGGGGACACGGGTTCGTGCCCCAGTCCGGGAAGATCCCACATGCCGCGGAGTGGCTAGGCCCGTGAGCCATGGCCGCTGGGCCTGCGCGTCCAGAGCCTGTGCTCCGCAACGGGAGAGGCCACAACAGTGAGAGGCCCACGTACAGAAAAAAACAAAACAAAACAAAACAAAAAAACAAAAAAAACTCTACTGCAGAGTGTAAAAAGGTTCAGTACCACTCCCTACACAGACACACTCACACACATAGGGCTAATTCTTTGAGTGAAGCTTATAAAGAGGTTTGGAGGTAAGCTAAATAGCTTTAACCTACTGCTTTGAAGGTTTGGACTGAAACCAGAAATTGTTTCTTTTTCTTAGAATATATCCATCCATCTCAGTATAGTTCAACTCTGTACTAGCATATAGTGAATGTTCTATAAATATCTGTTTACTGGTAGTACCTATAAAATGCTATATGAAACAAGGGAAAAATCCAACAACATAAATAGATAGGCTGCAATAAGCACAAAGGTTTTTTAAACAGTAATTAGATTCTTCTTTAGTCTAACAGGTCTTGGCAGACTACAGTACAGGTGCATATATGCAGATAGCTTATATCAGTCAGGAAGTTCCCTTTTACCTAATCATTTAAACTAACAATCTAAAAAAATGTTTGATTGAATATATGGAATAATTATTCTTCTGAGATGGAAATATGACTTCTCCAACACCATTTTTTGGCCTGTTGGATATCAAAATGCAGAAAATTTTTCTATTTTAAGAGAATAATTAGTTGATAAGGTAATTTTCTTACAATGTGTGACTGACATAGCACAAAAGTGTAACAGTAACCATCAGAAATCTGTGAAGTTACAAGTCCTTTCTGAAGCCATCCCACTTATTATTTATCAAGCCACTTTTTCTGTTAGAATGTATTTTTCTGACTTTAAAATCCCTTTTTAATTTGGGCAATACAAAGATGTAACTTTCAATTCATGGTTAAACATAAAATAAGAACTGTGAATTGAAAAACAATTTCACTTTCATTGAAATCAGTTCAATGGCTCATTATTCAAAAGCATATGTTCATCAATATAAATAAACCTTCACTTCTAAAAGTTTCTATTTGAGGCTAAAATCCTAAAATAGCCCCTAAGTTGCACCACAATTCAGCTGCTAAGGAAAAGCTAAGTAATGCTTCCCATGACTAAATGGATTAATTCTTTAGCACAAACACAATTACTGTTCTCCACACTGTTCCATTGAACATCTAAATAAGCATCCCAAAGCTTATTTCATTCAAAGAAAAGATCCAGACCAAAGAATAATCCCAATGTATGAAGTTTACATTTTGTGTAAAGTTTTTTTAAAAAGGGAAAAATCCATAAGTGGTAATCAGGAAAAGAAATGAGTCATTTTAGACAGGTGTAGGGGATGACATCTATTGACTAGCAGATATCTTTGTTGAAGTAGTTCTGTGCAGATTCCAGTAGATGTCTTTTTCTCAAACTAATTTTTCTTACTTAGTTCCTGAATCTAGACTTTTCCACAGCTGACACACACATTAGTGGTGAAAAGAATAATTCTTTGAAAATAGTCTGTTACATGCAAAGAGATATACATTGCATCTGATTCCCTTTCTTGTCTAAAAATTTTCAACTTCAACCATGTATGAAGAAGGCTCTCTTACGGCTATGCTTATTAAACATTTTATTCTCCAATATATTTTTAAATTTCAAAAATATACACCTGACCTAGTGGTGGGGTCAGGAAATGGGTAGTCTGGAAAATAGTTCAACATGTAGCTGTACTGGAATAATGCTCTATGAAATAACAGTTATTAATTTCAGACCGGGATTCTCTGACAATGACAAGTCATCTGATTGTGGGATGGGCTGCCTTTTTAATAGTTGTTGTTACTGAGATGTTTATACAGGGACTAGGTGACCATCTCCACTGTGTTGAAGAAAGAAAGAACACCTATATGAGGGAGTTTGGACTAGATAACCTGTAGTTTCTTCTTTTTTGGTAGGGTTTCTTCTGTTAAGACTGGTCATTCAATTTCCACTCCTTTTTATCTACAGCTGTGAAATTATAGCTGTTTTTCCACCTGCTTAATGTCTCTTGGGAGATGTCGGTTGTCAAATTACTGTTGCAACATCAGTTGCTAAGAGAATTTTTAGCTCTTTATGACACTAAAGTATTATTTACTATTAGGTGGCTTTCTACAGCTCTGCCCCAAAGGGCTTTCACTAATAATGCAAATGTATTTTCACAAGATCAAACTATTTAGCTCTGGTCTCCTAATGAAGGCTGAATGAATGGCAGGGCTTCCTTGCATTACTAGACTGCTGCAAGTGGTGAGGCAGAGCAGTCTGTATAAGCTTTATGTCACAGAGTTTCTTCTTCCTTAGGGCAGAAATGAAATTAAAATGTTGAATTCCTACCCAGTTTTGATTGGTGTTTGGGTTCGTCAACAGGGGGTTTAACAGCCTGAATCTCACCTTTAGCAAATGCAGGTATAATCCAATTAATTTAAATGGCTATTAATGCCCTATGGAATTCTAATTAGCCAGGGGGAGAGCAGAGGCAGACAGCATGGGGTCGGGGGAGAGGGGGAGATATTTTCCCAGAGTTTAAACTTAGAGAAGCACCCCTATATAGGTCCCATCCACCCCTTTTAGCAGTAGGACTGGAGGTGGGGGTGCCTGAATAAATACAGTAATGAAAACATGCAAGGAGGACAGAAAATTAAAGGAAGATGAGAAGAAAAAGAGGAAACGCGGGGAGAAGAGAAAGAACTGTAAGAAAGAAAATTTTTCAACACGCTTTCAAAAAAATGCACTGGGGGCTTCCCTGGTGGTGCAGTGGTTAAGAATCCGCTTGCCAATGCAGGGGACACGGGTTTGAGCCCTGGTCCGGGAAGATCCCACATGTTGTGGAGCAACTAAGTCTGTGCGCCACAACTACTGAGCCTGCGCTCTAGAGCCTACAAGCCACAACTACTGAAGCCCGTCTGCCTAGAGCCCGTGCTCCACAACAAGGGAAGCTACTGCAATGAGAAGCCCGCACACGGCAATAAATAGAGTAGACCCCCGCTTGCTGCAACTAGAGAAAGCCCGCACACAGCAATGAAGACCCAATGCAGCCAAAAATAAATAAATTAAATAAATAATTTTATTTTAAAAAAATGCAGGGCTTCCCTGGTGGCGCAGTGGTTGAGAGTCCGCCTGCAGAGTGAAGAGAAACCTATCCCCTAGAGTTCCAAGAGCTAAACCTTTTGCTGATTTCAAAAACAGTATCAGGAGTTCCAGAGCCAGATAAGATGGAATAAGCACACTCTACCTAGTCCTTCCCACTGAACGCAGGTATAAAACTTGGACAGCTATTAAGGACTATTTAAGGACTCGGAAGAGCAAACATTAGCAGGTAGATTGGGGAAGATCAGAATTTGAATTATCACCAAACTAGTGATCAGTTTACCATCTTTCCCCCTTTGTTATCTTCTGGCCTAGACTCAACACAGTGGAAACCTCCAGTGGGTACTCAGGCAGAAAGAGGGAACTCCAGGCCAAGCCCTTTAGCAGTAGCTTGAGCAGGAAAGGAGTCTCTTAACACTCAGAGTAGAAGAAATTCCCCAGGTTTGTGTTCTTTACAACATTCTCTTGTACCCCAGCCCCCAAGCAATCTTGAGATGGTGGAAGAGGAAGTTACAGCAGCAGCAATGGGTCCTGGAGTCTAAACTCTGCGGAAGGAAACGTTCCTCTTCAAGAGGATGGCATAAACTCCATGCTTACTTTTTTCTCTGTCTTCCAGCTACTTGGCCCCAGTTGTGAGAAGTAGACAGCAGAAAGGAATTAAGTAAATTCCCAACTCTATGGCTAGAGGACCAAAAAGGGGAGGCTCGGGTAATCAAAAAGTATCAGGGAGACGGTAAAGAGGGAGAATCTCAGGAAAGCGATCCCATAAAGCTGTTTATCAGCTTCTGGACTCACTCCTAAACTGTGCACGCATGGAGCTGATGCTAAAATTGCATACCATAGACTCTGAGAACTTAAATATGGGACAGACAACCACCCAGTTTATAGACTGGCCACTGTTTGGCACACTTGCAGGACAGATCCAAATAGTACTGCAGAGGTTTTGTAAAAGGAACTGACATTAGAACCACAGTCCACAGGAGGCTGATTAGAACTTGCATCCTGAACTCAACCAGACTGATTGCCTATTAAAGCAAAAAATGTCAACATTCACCATAGGATTTAAACAAGACACAGTCTCATAATGTAATACTTCAATTGTCAAGGATATAGTCCAAAATAACTTGATACATGAAGAGCCAGGAAAACCTCACTTTATGAGAAAAGATAATTAACAGATATCAATACTGAAATAACACAGATGATGGATTTATCTGACAAAAACTAAAAGAGGTTACTATGCAAATGTCCAAGTAAGAGCAAACACTCTTAAAATGAGTAGAAAGATGGAAAATCTCTTCAAAGAAATAAAAGACATAAAGATACAAAAGGAAAAATTTTAAACTAAAACAAAAAAAAAATCCCATTGGACAGCTTTAATGGCTGAATAAATATGATAGAGGAAATAGCCAGTGACCATGAAGATAGATTAATAGAGAATATCCAATCTGAACAAAGAGACAAAATTTTAAAAGGTCAAAAACTTCAAAGACTTATGTGGCAGTAACAAGAGATCTACATGCAGAAATTAAAATTTTGAGGAAAAAATGGCTGAAAACTCAAATTTTCAGCTTTACTTGTATTACTTACAGGGGAATAAAATTAAAATGACTGAGAATTTCTCATCAGAAACCACAGAGACCAGAAGGAAATGGAATGACATTTTTAAGCACTGACAGAAAAGAACTGTAAACCCAGAATTCTATATTCAGGGAAAATATCCTTTAGGAATGAAGCTGAAATTTAGATATTCTCAGATGAAGGAAAACTAAGGGAATACATTAACAGCAGATCTGCTCTAAAAGAACTGCTAAGGGAAATTCTTCAGAGAGAATATGACACCAGAATGAAACTTGAACATTAAGAAAGAGAGATGAGCAACAGAAATGGTAATAGTTGTTCTCCTCGAGATCTTTAAAATATGTTTGAAAACAGAAAGCAAAAGGTATAAGGTGTCTGGTGGGGTTTTCAATGTCTGTAGATATAATATATAAGATAAAAACTATATCAAACAACCCCAACTCAAGAGAGGGCAAAAGGACTGTAAAACTACTACTTGCATCTTTTAAAGAAGAGCAACTGTGTGAAAAATCTAATTTCCATAGAGCTTTAAAAGCACACACATTTTCCTCATTTCTTTCCATTGATCCTCTCTTCTCCCAAAGTAGAAACATGAAAAGAGTTTCTCTGCCCTTTTAGGAGTTTACAATCTAAACTATTCAAATCCAACAAAAAAGAAATTATAAACAATAGGATGAAAACAAATTTTAAAAATGAGCAATTATTTAAAGGCTCAAATAAAATACACATTTTATGTCAGTAAAATATCAATGTGTTTATTGTACAAAAAGAAAAAAGCCGAAGAAGGTTCACTGGGTCATTATTTTTGCTTCTCTTATTTTAGAATGGCAAGCTATTCCTGATAGAAAAACACATTCACCTTTTGTAAGTCAGAGTTCCTTTTGAGTGCCAAATTGGAGAAAAGAGATTGCTCTGTTTTATAAATCCCAGTTAGGTTACTGAGGAGGTGCAAATTCAGATACACAGAAACAAATACTTTGAAGAAATGCCAAAATCATCCCCCATGTATTAATTAAAGCCTAACCTTAGAAATAAATCATTTCATCTTTAATTCATCTTGTTAGTTCTAAAGATTTTATTCTTGGCCCGCAGAAAAAAAATGATTTTGGTAATATCCTAAGAGTATAAATTTTGTTTACTTCTAAGTAAAATTCATGATATTCTGTAATTCTAATACATTCTTAAAATGTAGGCAAACTTCCGTTACTGCCAACTGTCCTTGATGTGTCTGTAACACCCTAAAGATTAAACAGTATAATGTCATAAATCCTATTACAGTATATAATCTCTAAATTACATTCAAGGGGATAAAAATATACTGCATACTAATGAACTTTACACTTTCATGACACCCTTTATACTGAATGTGTGAATCTAGTTCCTTTGGATAAAAGTTTATGAAAATCCATTTCTCATAGCTATTAAATGAAATATATTCTGCTTATCTCTGGAATCAGTTACTTTGAAAATGATGTCAACCTTGGAAGTGGATTAACTTCTCCCACTTCTCCTACCCCAAATTTCAAGATTTATTTATGTGTTATCTACAAGAGGTGGGATAGGAAGACAAAATTAAAGGAGTAAACACCTAAAAATAAACAATATTAAACTAAACATATATCATACAATATGTTTAGAACACATGTGTAATACCCTGAAAAAAATGACAGTAAAGTAAGTTTAACAAAAAAGATTCCTCCCCACCAAAAAATCCCACCATGAAAGGGCAAGAGTTCATTTTTCTGAGCAATAAGGGTGAGAAATAAAACAACCTCCTAAATATTATTAGGTATGTCAGAAAAAAACATGCAACAGATTTACTGCATAATATGAGATGTTAAGCAAATTCAATGAAATTTTGAAAAATGAGAAACAAGGAATAATGGACACTTATTCCTGGAAGTGCATTGAATAATGTCCCTCTCAAAAAGATATGTCCAAGTTGTAAGCCCCCCCACTACCTGTGAATGTGACCTTATTTGAAAATATGGTTTTTCCAGATACAATTTAAGATCTTGAGATGAGATTATTCTGGATTTAGAGTGCCTTTAAGCCAATGACTGGTGACCTTATAAGAGAAAGGAAAGTGAAATTTGAGACCACAGATAGGTAGAAGCAAGCCTTGTGAAGACAAAGACAGAGATTGGAATGAAGCATCTACAAAACAAGGAACATCAAGGATTTTCGGCAGCCACCAGAAGCTAGAAGAGAGGCATGAAAAGGATTCTCTAAAGCCTGCAGAAGCAACCGACCCTGCAGACACCTTGATTTCAGACTTCGGCCTCTAAAACATTAATTCTGGAACAGGAAAAAAAAAAAACACATTTCAGCCTTTGAGACTGAAGAATGCTTGGTGCATCCTAGAAAGAGAAAGGAGACCAGTTT
This sequence comes from Mesoplodon bidens, assembly GCF_964165515.1. Classification (NCBI taxonomy): domain Eukaryota; kingdom Metazoa; phylum Chordata; class Mammalia; order Artiodactyla; family Ziphiidae; genus Mesoplodon; species Mesoplodon bidens. The sequence continues at coordinate 22,922,513 of NC_138162.1, read as the reverse complement.
GGCTAAAGCTGAACAAAACAGAAAAACAGCGGCAGGTTAAGGTTAGGTGAGGTAGATGGGATGGAGTGCCACTGGACTTGAGGGTGAATCATGAAAGTCCTTGTAGAACAAAGTAAGGATTCTGAATTTCACGGTGTGAGGTCCATTGGAAGGTTTTGAGCAAAGAAGTCACATGACCTAACTGAAAGGGTCTCTGTGACTGCTTTATGGAGAGTAGAATGTAAGAGGGCAAGAATATCAGTGAAAGAACAGCTGGAAGGCTATGCAATATTCCATCAAGAGATCATACCCAACTAGGACAGTTATAGGAGAAGTGATGAGAAGTCAGATTCTGGATATACCCCAGAACTAACTGCTTTTACTGATGGACTGAATGTGAGAGAAGGAAGACAGAGATTACTTCAGTGTTTTTTTGCAACTGGAAAAATGGAGATCCCATTTGCTGAGGTGAAAAGTAATAGGGGCTGAGGAGAAAAGAGGGAAGCCAAATCAAGACTTCAGATCTGATTTCTTTGGATGTCTATTAAATATGGAAGAATGTCAATTATACCTCAGTAAAGCTGGAGGAAAACAAAAAAGAAAGGTCAGAGGAAATAGTCTAGCCTTCACAAGAGAGCTATAGGAATTAAATGAGATCTTGTAGGAAATAACTATAGAACAGAAGACGCCTGAAGGCCAAGCCCTGGGACCTACAAAGTTTAAAGGTCATAAAGATAGTAACAATAGCTAACATATTACACTATGCACCAAATACTGTTCTCAAAGCTTTACTACATATATTGTTATTTAATCCTCATAACAAGCCTCCATTTTACAGGTCAGGAAACTGAAGCACAACAGGGTGGGGTGATTTGACCAAGGTCTACATAATAAGCAGCTGAACCAAGATTTATAAAGACAAATTAACTTTAAACCCCTAACTCTTAAGCATTACCCACACTGTATGTCCTACAGAAAGGATAAACTGACCAATGAATCCTTGGTATGGCCAGTGAGGTAGGGGAACCAAGACAGGAGGTATCCTTGAAGCCAAGGGAAAAAATGTCAACTACTGATGATTAATCCAAAAAGAGGAATGAGAATGGACCACAGGATCTGACAAGGTGGAAGTCACTGGGAACACAATCAATATCATCACCACCATAAACCGATACTCTTTTATACTATTTTAAATTTTATGAAGTATTTATAAAAGATTATCTAATCTAAAGAACATACCCACTTAACCAACCAGTTTAAGACCCTTTATGTATAGATCACTTTACCTCAATTTTTATCAAGTTTATCACCTTCTATTACTTCTCTTAAGTCCCTCGTGATGGAAATTTTTGTCTAGATATATTTATTCATAATTAACTCTTTGCTCAAATTTTTAAGTCAAAGATTTATTTATTTAACATCCAATGGCAATAGCAAACAATAAAATCAGCAATAAACTTATATATAAGATGGCTGCTTCCTTAGGTTCTGGCATACCAAAAATAGCATGAGAACTCCCCTCCCCATCCATTACTACTTTAATGGACCTCAATAACTACTGATGATCTAATACCAGACCCAATAGTTTTACACGCTAAAAAGTCATTTCAATAGGCATTCAATAAAGTATAATTTCATTCATAAAAAAATCCTCAACTTGGCCTCAGCTCTTCCAATTCTGAAACGAACTCTTAGGCTTTAGTTTATTTCCTTAAGGTAGACTTTCAGTAGACCTAATAGGTCTACTGTCCAAGGTCATTCCATTTAATGTAATGTAAGAAACCCACAAAACAACCCCAGATATTTATCAGCCCAAGAATCAGATGTTTGTAAATGCAGTGTGTACAAATTACCCCTTTAGCAAACCAGATACGTACACCATTGCAATGGATTATACAATTCTAAACAAGTCTGGATCATGATTTAAATATCATCATGATTTAAATATAATGTTAAATCTAACTGTCTTGTTAAGACTGCTGATACTATTTCCCTTCTAATTCCAAGTAGAAAAGAAAAGAAGAAATCCAGAAAGAGAGGTGTCAGGCGATTCAGGAAGAGTAAGCGACCAGGAGAGCAGAAACAAAATCCTGCCAAGCCCTACCAGTAAAAAATGGAACACTTGTTGCTCTCCCAGCTCTGGCATATTTTTTAAAATGCTTGTTCCCTTGATGAAAGTCAATAATAGGAATCTGGAAAACTGCCATTAAGGACTGAATAAAAGAGGAAACAACTTACTTTACCAGTGATCCAAAACACTGTCTGAATCTTTAGATGACACACACTAAGTTGATTCCTACATTTATCAATTAACAGTTAACATTATTACACATATTAAGTTGCTACATAATAAGATCTGACACAAAAGCATTCAACAAGTGTTAGCTGAACTGATATAAAGATAGAAGGCTTCTGAAATTTACAAAATAACATGCACAATACAAGTATAATGAATTCTGCTGAAAGACTCCTTTGAATATCTATTCCAGTAGTAACAAAACACATCTGGAATAACACAATAGAAGCCCAATACATAACTAACACTGGGTAGGGAAAGAAGAGAGGCTCAAGGCAAGAGAAAGAATTAGGCTTGAATTTACAAAACTACCAGAAGGTGAAGAGGGGGCTAGGTTAAGAGTAGACGACAACACAGCATTGTTGTTAAGTGTGTGAGCTCTGGAGCAAGACTGCTTGGGTTGAAATCCTAAGTCTCGCACTTACTTAGTGACATTACTTTACCTCTTTAGACCTATTTCTTCATCTATAAATGAGATGATACTAATAGTACTAATTCATTGGGTTGTTGAGATGATACTAACAGTACTAATTCATTGTGTTGTGAGGATGAAATGAGTTAATATATGTAAAGTGTTCAGAAAAGTACAATAAATAATTTACTATTAGTACTGAAATTGTACTCATACTTGCCTAGTAACCTGAAACAAACCAATGTTGGGTTGAACCATATAAAACTGTTATATTTGTAGATCAAAACACGTTGAATATAGGCAATTTTTAATGATTCAATTGAATGTAAAAGAAAGAGCTCCTAAATCAAGTTGCTAACAATGCCAATGCACAAAACAGAAACAGGCTCACAGACACAGAGATGAGACTTGTGGTAGCTGGGGGGAGGGGGAGGGAGGGACTGGGAGTTTGGGGTTGGTAGATGCAAATTATTACATTTAGAATGGATAAACAACAAGGTCGTTCTACACAGCACAGGGAACTATATCCAATCTCCTGAGATAAACTACAATGGAAAAGAATATTAAAAAAAAGAATGTCTACGTGTGTATAACTGAGTCACTTTGCTGCACAGCAGAGATTGGCACAGCACTGTAGATCAACTATACTTCAATTAAAAAAAAAAGAATGCCAGTGGGACCCAAGCCCTGAACAGCTAGAGTCAACCCAGCAATGAATGTACTTACACAGAAGCTCTAAAATGTACCTGAAGGAAAAGGATTTCTGTAGCAGGTTGAAAACAAACCACATTTCAAATAATAAAGCATACAATTCAGTATGACTAACCTCTAAGGCAACCAATATTTTACAGTGGATTGATTTTGAAAACTGAACTAATGTTTTATATTCAAGTATCTACTCTCTCTCCTCTGAGTCACAAAATGAATGCTCTCACAATTTCAATGGTACTATTATTTACTAATTTTTTCAATGCCTAATTAAAAAAAAATAAATTAAAAAAAATGCCTAATTTTGATCACATGAACATTTTACAAAGCTAATGCTGATTTATAAGATACTTAATGCAAAAATTGCTAAGGAAGGTTTTTAGTCACCATAATGTATTATGAGAATATATTTGTAGTTCACAAATATCTACAGTGATTTTAATTAAAAATTGCTCTTATTTTCCTAAATATTTCCAGCAGGATGTTTCTACTATTTAACATACTATCTACAATCTACCTTAAAGGTTGTCAATCTCTCAAACTGAAACAAGTACACTAAAACCTCAAAGAATGATAGCACAATTTTAAGCCAGCCAGTCTTCTAATTCCAGAACATCTTCCATAAACTCCATACCCATTAAAGTCACTCCCCATCCCCATCTCCTCCCAACCCCTGGCAACTATTAATCTACTTTCTATCTCTATTAATTTGCTTGTTTTGGACATTTCATATAAATGGAATCATAGAATATGTAGCCTTCTGTGTCTAGCTTCTCGCACTTAGCATAATGTTTTGGAGGTTTATGCATTTCGTATTATTTATCAGTACTTTGTGCCTTTTTATGGCTGAATAATATTTCATTCTAAGAATATACTGTATTTTATTTCTCCATTAATCAACTGATGGACATCTGGGTTATTTCCATGTCTTGGCTATTATGAATAAAGCTGCTATGAATGTTCTTTGTCATTTCACCCCCTTTTAAGATGCGTGACAAAGTTTTAAATTTTAAAGCAAATCACAGAGGCACTAGCACAACTCTTTGAAGACCCTAAAGACCTTGATACAATTTCAACTAACAGCATATTCTTCTTTAGGTATAGACTCTGCTCTTCATTAAATATCATCCAAACAAGTGAAACAGAAAAAAACCTCATCTGTTTTGCAAATAGATAGGAAGTACAAAGAAAGCTACAGCATAAAATATTCAAAGTTTCTTATGTTGACTTTATCTAGTTTTTTAAAAACCGACATAGCCCACATTTAACTTAAATATTTAAACAAGATTAATTTGTTACAATTATAAAATTACAAATTTGTAATTCAAGAATATACCAAATATATATGCTTACATTTAAGTATCTACATTTTTACACTTTGAACTGTTCTCCTAAAGCACTATGGCAAAAATTTCTGCTAAATATCCAGGATTATTCTGATGGATTTGAAAAAATTCAACCTGCAAATATTTACTTTTTGCAAATAAAACAACCAAATCATCCAAGATGTCTGAAAACTGACTGGAGGTTAAAATGCACCCTATATGTTTGGGAGCAAAGACTTATTTTCTTGATTATTTGATTTCAAACGTTTTGATATAAACCTCAAATATCTACTTGAAAAATATAGAGTTTTTATTTAAATTATATATAATGTGGCCAAGAACCCCTAATGTTACAACTGAAACAAGAGCTTCCAATGTATCAATTCAGTAACTTTCATGCCAATATTTTTGCTTGCTTTATGACAAAGGACAACAAAAATGTTATCAAAACAATGCAAAATTATTATTCTACAAAATATGTGACATGTTCAGAATACTCTACCAAAATAAATACAGCACTCAAAAAAAAACGACAGTATTTTTTGAGCTTATGGAACTATAACAATTTCTTAAAAATATTGTTTTTACTCTATGCTAAATATCACTGAATTGTACTGCTGTTTTACTAGTGTTAGAATTTTTTTACATCTATTTTTTAAATAAATTTTACTTAGTAAAATTTTAGAGGATATTTATAGAAGTCTGAATTTAAAAATCTACTTTCTAATAAGCTCCTATAGGGAAGTTATCATTTAAAAAAAAAAGAGAAAGACAAACTAGCATTCCACAATTTCTTTTGCTATAATTTTTAACTACATATTTAAACCAATTAAATCCAGTTTGTTAGATTTGTAGAATATCAAATATACCGTGGGCCTAATATTTAATTCAAAGTCAATAAATATTTATTGAGTGGTCTGCTACATGCCTAACACTATGCTAAGCACTGAGAAAAAATAACCATTTGGGTTTTTTTTCCTATCTTTCTCCCTCCTTATCTGTTTGGCCTACACATTTAATCACTTGATGAAAGATGCCAGGAAGAGAGTACCACCTACCCTCATTTACTACACACTTGACTTAAAATTATACTCAGAGTCTCTAAATTCAGAATTCAAATAAATACTAACTATGAAAAAGAATTCACAAGAATCTGTTTTTCTGCAGGGCGTTCATCATTGAGGGGTAAAATTTTTCTCGTATGCATCATGAAGGAAGATCCTTTTTCCATGTTGTTGGCAAAACTGTCAATCATGTTGATGAGCAGCAAATAAATGAATGCCCAATGATGGGATTCTGTATTATCCTTAAAAAAGAAATCCATCAACTAAACATCAACAGGTAAATGTTTATACTCGACAGCCATCAATTTCAACTATCCATGCAAAGAGACAGGTGAGCTGGACTGGTAAACCTCGAAATTAGAGAAGTATTAATCGTCTGCTTCCAGCCAATATAAACAGATGTTATTTTTAAACAGGGAAAATCATCTCTTCCACTGAAATTTATTTGCAGCAGATAATGTTCTGTTACATTTTTAATCAAGCAGATGAAGTTACATTTAAATTGAAAATCTGCTTCACTCAACTAATCAGGCAAGTAAAATTCAGAGATGATTGAATGGCATTACACCGCACACTATTACGGCAGGTAAATTGGGAAATTTACCTGTCACACCACACAGCGTATTGTTCAGCCACTGCATCTGCAACTTAGAAGCAAAGCGCTAAGACAAAAAGGGAAAGGCATGTTAAACAGATTTATAAACCCATCACATTTTATGAAAACATTATTAAGGCTGTCAGCAAAATAAATAAATAAATAAATAAATTAAATAAATAAATAAATAAATGTTTTTAAAAAGAAAAAGGAAAAAATACACAGCACCTCTCAAGGAATCAATGAAGATTTACATGGGTATGCTTATCTGTTTCATGTAAATAGCATGCCTGGTTATTTTGAAAATCAAGATACATCCCAGGCTAAGGGAAAAAAGCAAACATTACATCACAGCAAAAGGCAAAGAAACAATGACAATCGTATTCTTGATTTTATGTGGTCAAACATAAGAAAGGGAAATAAAACACTTTATCAAGAAGTAGATAAAACAAGCAACATTATGTTGCTTTGCAAAATGACTATGACTTCACTTATCAGTACAGATCACTAAATTCATATACAACAAAAACACCACAGTTTTTAAAACTGTCAATTCACCCTACTTAAAAAAGCCCAGTCCATTTTAGTCACTTGTAGTTCCCTACACAACTGGAATCTTAACAACCAAAAAAAAAAAAAAGAAAAAAACTAATGGCGATTTCAGTTGTTTGAAACCTAAAATTTACTTTCACTGCTTAATATTTGTAAACTCATATACTTTTGCTACAACAGCTGAACTTATAACATTTATTGTGAATTATTCCAACATCACATACCAAGACCAAGTTACATCTTTTATATCTTATTTATAATTTAGTTTCATCCTGAGATACAGCTGGCCCTCCTATCCACAGGAGATTGGTTCCAGGACCCCCAACAGATACCAAAATCCATGGATAGGCTCCTTACATAAAATGACACAGTACAGTCAGTCCTCTGTATCCGTGCATTCCGCTTCCACACATTCAACCAACAGCAGACTAGAGAGTTGACTATATAGAGGCTCTCGTGCCACCATTGTGCCTTTCTCTTTCCGTTCTTCCTTTTCTCTATACTTTACTTTTCCCTCTTTCCTCCTTCCTTCTTTCAGGTTTACCTTCCCTTTCTTTCCTCCCTTCCTTTCCCCCTTTCTTCTTTTCCTTTTTTGGGGAGGAGGGGAGGGAAGGGGGGAGGAGCAGAAACAGTACATAACACTGGAATGTGCTCTAAATTATAAAGACATGATGTTATTGTTCTACTCAATACAGTGTGAATGTACTCTGGTTTTCCATTAGGAGTAATGGATTTGGACTGACATGTCCATGCCCTGCCATGGGGTTAATAAAGCTAGCTAGAAATCACCAGCCTGGTACCTTAACTACCAAAGCATCACTTTCAGTAAATTACTGGTTAGGGTTAGAACAGTTTAAGGTTTACAGAAAAACTGCAAAGACAGTACAGAGTTCCTACATGCCCTCACCCAGTTTCCCCTTATTAGTAATATCCTACACATTAGTATGGTACACTTAGAAGAATTAGTGAAACAATATTGACTCCTTATTATTAACTAAGATCCATACCGTTTTCAGAATTCTTTACTTTTTCCTTGTTTTTTTGTTCTAGGATCCCATCCAGGACAACATATTACATTTATTTGTCATGTCCCCTGAGGCTCCTCTTGGCTGTGACAGTTTCTCAGGCTTTCCTTCTTTTTGATGACCATGTCAGCTTTGAGGAGTACAGATCAGGCATTTTGTAAAATGTCCCACAATTGGGATCTGTTTTTCTCATGGTTAGGCTGCAGTTATGGGTTTTTGGAAGGAAGACCACAGAGATAAAGTAACATTCTCATCACGACTGTCTCAAGTGTAAATGCTATCAACATGACTTATCTTTGATGATGACAGTGCTGACTACCTGTCTTACCGTGCTTTGATTTAGCCATAGCCTTCACAAAAACTGCATTTTCATTTTTCTCAGCTCCCTAATGATATACTGCTATTCTTCATTGTTGAAGGTGACCATTTTAATAGCTACTATCCTTGGGCGTGACTCACAGGAGAAAAAAAAAACTTTTTAATCCAGCTGTGCTTCTCCTACTGCACAAAGATTAGTCTTTGAGTCACTATAGTGATTTTTCCAAGTCTGTACATATCTCTGACCTGACTCTTTGCTTTCAAAGCTGGTCCAAAACAGAGGTTCTCAACTTGAGCTAACCATCAGAATCAAACATGCAGGAGCTTTTTAAATGCTGTTGCCTAGGTCCCAATTTAATCAGAATTCCTGGGCATCAACAGTTTTTTTTTAACTCTCCAGATTATCCTAATAGGATGGAGAACCATTGGTCTCCACTTTAGCTCTACACAGGCCTTAGCTCTACATAGACTGTGGCAGTGCAAGCTGCCCAGTTATAGCATTCATAGCTATGCTATACTATTTGAGGTTTACATTTCTTATGTCTCTTTGGTTCTTCCTGTAAATGGCTTTGGCTTAAAAGAACTCTATAACTCAGGGACACTGCAACGTTTAAACAATAATAGATTAAACATAGTCAGAGGCAGAAGGCAGTGACCACCTTTTAGAAGCATTGCTGATGAAAAATATGCATATTCCAAGGTGAAGACTACGAAAGGATGAATACTAAACCACCAACATAAAAACGTTTTATATTCCCCAAAACACAGCAATAGACTATTGTTCAAAACATGGTGCTCATTTTTGCACCAAAGCAACAATCTATGGGGTGGCAGAGTTCTCAGGCTAACTTAGTAAAAGTGTACTTAACCCTTAAGGCTAAAGAAATGTTCATCTGAAGAATGTGAAACTGCCACATTCAACCATTACATCAATTTCACATGATTCAACATAATACTCTGTATTTTCAATAAAAGAAAAATAGTGATTACAACAATAGTATTTAAACAAAACTAAGAAAATTATTTTTTTAATTTGTTTAATATTAAATACTAACACTGGAAAGGCTGGCCAGATCATATGGTCTGCAAGACAGACGATTCTGTTTACCCGTAATGAAAGGGACAAAACAGTTTTGTGGGAGATGGGGTCACAGGGAGAGACGAACTCCTAGGAGTGAGGACAAACTAGCAGAGGCAGAAGGCGTAATTGGGAATCACAGAAAATGAAAGCTAGAGCTGTAGAACAAAAATATGAACAAAAGTCCTGAGTTCAGAGATGCAATTTCAAGTCAGATAAGGTTTATACATGTTTTTACATACTTAAGGAGAAAAGTAAGAACTTTAAAGAGTAAGGAAACATATATTCCCATGGTGGGATGATAAGAAAAACAGACTGCATCAGGTCCCCTGACTATATCCAGTAGACCGCAGAATCAGGTGTTTTTTGTTTTTTTTTTTTTAATTGAAATACAGTTGATGTACACCATGTAAGATACAGGTGCACGACACAGCAATTCACAACTTTCAAGGGCTATACTCCATTTACAGTCATTACAAAACCCTGGCTACTTTCCCTGTGGACACAATACAACCCCCCACACCCTATTTTAAGCATCGTTTATACTTCTTAACTCCCCACTCGCATACTGCCCCTGTCCCCTCCCCAGAATCAGGTATTCTTAAGACTGTTATATTAACTTTCACGAAAAGTTGTTTTCGTAGGCAGTGAATACCCTGAGCCCTTCAATACTGTCATAAACAAGGATTAGATAGGGAAGAATACATTCTCTTCCTCCTTTTTTCATGAAGGGTACCATCAGCTGTTAGGAGTGACATAAGAACCAAGCTAAATATGAATATCCTTTAACATATACTTGTCATAAACATTCTTTATTCAAATGATCAATTATGAATCATTTCTCTATTTTCTATGCATTTATTTATTATTACTTGAGGTGATAATATTTTAGATTCTGCTTTTCTACTTAAGACAACCATTTTCCAATATTAACAACAAAAAACGCACTGCATAAACATTTCTGATGACCCACACAGAATTCCATGATATAGATGTATAGTCAATACTTAACTATTCCACTTTTACTAAATGCTTATGTTATTTTCTTTTTTAAAAAATAACAGGGGCTTCCCTGGTGACGCAGTGGTTGAGAGACTGCCTGCCTATGCAGGGGACACGGGTTCGTGCCCTGGTCCGGGAAGATCCCACATGCCACGGAGCGGCTGGGCCTGTGAACCATGGCCGCTGAGCCTGCGCGTCTGGAGCCTGTGCTCTGCAGCGGGAGGGGCCATGACAGTGAGAGGCCTGCGTACCGCAAAAAAAAAAAACAACACATACTTTGTACTCATACAGTACTGGTGGGGATGTAAAATGGCTCGGTATGGGGAAGTTTAGCAGTTTCTTAAAAAATTTAACATACAACTACCATACAACCCAGCTCCTGAATTCCTGAGCATTTATCCCAGAAAAATGAAAATTTATGTTCACACAAATCTGTACATGAATGTTCATAGCAGCTTTATTCATAATTACCCAAAACTGGAAACAATTCAGCTGTCCTTCAACAGATGAATGGTTAAACAAACTGTGTGCATCCATATCATGGGATACAACTCAGCAATAAAAAGGAATGAACTAATAATACACATAACAAAGTGGATGAATCTCCAGGGACTGGAAAAAGCCAATCCTAAAAGGTCACACACAGTATGATTCCATTCATATAACATTCTTAAAATTATAAAAGGCCAACATGATGAGGGGTCCTTGTGGTGACGAAATTGTTCTGTATCTTCATTGTATCAATAACAGTATCCTGGTCGTGATATCTATCATATAGTTTTGTAAGATGCTACCATTGGGGGAAACTGGATAAATGGTACACAGGGTCTTTCTGTACTGTTTCTTAAAACTGCATGTGACTCTACAATTAAATCAAAATAAAAAGATTTATAAAAACAAATCATTTATATATAAAGAATTTTTCTCTATTTCAGATAATTTCCTTAGGTTGCTGCATCAAAAGAATCACTCTTTAAAGCCTCATATTTTGCCAAATTATTTCCTAAAAAGTCATGTCTTTCAACATTTCTCCCAAGCATATTGTTCTGCTGTTATGTGGTCTTCCAAAATGTAACTCAAGCTCCTCTCCTTTCCTCCCTGAGCTGCATACTTAAGAAGGTGCCTCCCTCTCTATCCCCACAGCATCCTATGCATACTGTGCTTAACCAGAGTGCTTAGTAATCTGTTGCACAATTTTTTACTTGTCTCTACCCAATGTGATTACAAATTCCTAGAGAGAACAGATGAAATCTTCTTCATCTGTGTACCTCCAGTTCCTTGTATATAGGATTTAAATAAATGTTTACTGAACTAAGGAATAAATAAACAAATACAATTAAAACATTCTCATGAATGTGTGTTACCACAGTTATGATTTTCCTGAGTGACTAAGGAATGATGATACCACTGACACATTTAGGACACTATAAGACCAGTTTAAAAAGAAAGATGAGTTGAGCTGAGTTTGTGATGACTCTAAGACACTCACATGGGGAAATCCCAAAGGAATGATTGGACGGTCATGACTGTAACTAAGACTTTGGAATCATCTGTAGATGACACTTAAAAGACTGGGAATAGGAAGGGAAAAAAACAAATGAGTAAAAACAGGTACACAATCTCATTTACTATATGTGTTGCCTCTAATCTTCATTTTGTTCTTAAACTGACAATTTGATACAGAAGGCACATTAGAACTTTAAGAGGCATGAGGCCCATAAAACAACTATCACTTACCATTAAACAACTGAGTATACAAATGTTCTTTATTTAATGAATTTGATAATCGACCAGGTCAACATCATCCACAAACAGACTAAATGATAATTTATCAATATGATTTAAAAGATATTAGGAATATATCTACCCCAAAATAATTTTTTCTACCTGAAAAATCTCGTTCCTGTGAATCAAATATAAATTAAACTGAAAAAGGTAACCTCTTAAACCACTATAAGCTAAAACTGTACATTAGAACTTATTAGTGACTAGTCTGTAGAACTCAGGATCCTCTGGTTGAGGCACTGTAACATCAGCAGGAAAAGAAAGAGTTCCCAAAGAAGAGGTCTCTCAAGAAGATGCCAAATAGAGACTTGAATTAACCTGTATTAACCATTTTGTCTATTACTGAAATTCACACCACTTAAATGCAGGCAACATTTACAAATATGCTAACAACACAGCAGCAACAGAAAACATCTGAGCTGGCATTCTACCACCTAATTCTTACCACTACCAACAATGTACCTCCACTCCATTTCTAACAAAGACTACATATGAAATATTTTAGTATACATCTCTTAAAAATAAGGACTATTGGGGGCTTCCCTGGTGGCGCAGTGGTTGGGAGTCCGCCTGCCGAGGCAGGGGACGTGGGTTCGTGCCCCGGTCCAGGAGGATCCCACATGCCGCGGAGTGGCTGGGCCCGTGAGCCATGGCCGCTGGGCCTGCGCGTCCGGAGCCTGTGCTCCGCAACGGGAGAGGCCACAACAGTGAGAGGCCTGTGTACCGCAAAAAAAATAAAATAAAAAAATAAGGACTATTTCCTAAATAACCATAGCAATAATACCAAATCTACTTTTAATATGATTAACTAGCATTAGATAATTTCTAAATTTTTTTCATCCTTGAGATTCTGTAATCTCGAAAATTCTTTTTCAATGAACAGCTCACTCCATAAAAAAATATATGACACACTGGTTAACACTTATATTCCTAAATTTTAGAATTAAGTATCCCTTCTTCCTCCCAAATATGTTTTTGTTTTTATTTTTGCTTGAGAAAAAAAAGTGGTAGGTACGTCAGCATAAATTTTTTTAAGGTTAATTTTTTTTTTTTAAGTTTAAAAACACCTCTATCAAAGAGACATTTATAAGACAACTGATGGGAAATACATGCTTGGCTCTTTGCAAAAGTGATTGGACAGATTAAACTTCTCACTTTGGGCAAAAAGAAACCCTAACCAAACAGAACTGGCAAAGACATAGGCACACTTAATGTAATCTGAACTGGATAATTCAATTAAAATTTTTTAATTTGTAGCCTTTTTTATATAGCTAGTAAACACAAATTAATTCTTAACTTACCAATTGCTCAACATTACAATTTTACATACTGGGCTGACATAGAAACACCAAGAGGAGAAACTGCTACCATTAATAAGCTCACTAAACTTGGCAAGAAAGGTAAAGTTAACAGGGCACCAAGAAGGCAGAACAAGACAAACTGACAGGATCATGGCCACAATGACTTCTGCTCCATACTCCATTGCCTCAAAATTTTTTCAAAAAGAACACAGCAATAATTAAAATTAATGAGAAACGGAATCCAGAATTTAGAAATTTTCTTTATAGTCTACTTTGTATCTAAAGGAATGCTAGTACATACAAACAATAAAAACATATTCTTTGGAAACAATAACTCCACATTACTAAAATCATTACACAGTGATTTAAAAAAAGCAAATATATCTTAAAGAATTTCTGAAGACTTTTAATTACAAAACCAGCACTGCTGGATTACCAGGGGAATTAGAGTCAAGATCAAGCAACCATAGTGAAATTCCCACTGGAGCTCGATCTAGGTCAGAGGAGCTGGCAGACATCTGGCTGGCAAAACAGGTAAGAGTCTCACAAGTCTTCCAAGCATCTCTCAGGATGACAACTCACCCCTAGCAGATAGGCCCCTTAGTGAAATATTTGGTTCTATTCTCATAACAAAATATTTGTGTGTTTTTAAAAAGAGCTCATGCCAGAGTAACAGAATTTTAGTCAACAAATAACTGCCTTCCTGACATCAATGGAATGGTTCTCTTGAGTTCATATCAAATCTCAAAAAAAAAAAAAAAAGGTAAGAAAGATTATATACTGGGCTTCCCTGGAGGCGCGGTGGTTGAGAGTCCGCCTGCTGATGCAGGGGACACGGGTTCGTGCCCCGGTCCGGGGGGATCCCACGTGCCGCGGAGCGGCTGGGCCCATGAGCCATGGCCGCTGAGCCTGCGAGTCCGGAGCCTGTGCTACGCAGCGGGAGAGGCCACAGCAGTGAGAGGCCCGCGTACCTCAAAAAAAAAAAAAAAAAGAAAGAAAGAAAAATTATATACTAGCAGAACCAGACATTTTAAAGCCTACTATAGGCAGGATCCTGACTATAACCTTTGTACTGTGTTACCTGATGAACAGAGGAACTTACAGTTAGACTTTTCAGTTCATTTACCATTAAGACCAAGATCATTGCTTAACACAGCAACAGCAGGAACCTGTTAGGAAATCTTCCAACAGTTCAAAGAATTGCTACATAAACTGCACAGGATTAGAATGTTGTCTCAGGATACAGGAAGGGTCCTGGCCCTTTAAAAGTTAATTTATTAATTTATTGAGTCCATAAATCCATACTGAGTATTCTGTTTATGTAATTCATTTTACCAGGCATTAGAGAGGACAAACTGAATACGCCAGAATATGCCAAAAATACAAGGAGATCGCAAATATAAAGTGAATCCCCATTCTCCCGATAAGCAGATTCAGAACTAAGCTTTCGGGCATCCAAATATATAAACCATTAGGGATACAGATGAAATACTCTAATGTGCTCTATAGCACAAAGTCAAACCTCAAGAAATTATTATACACAAATCAAGAGTGAGTACCAAACTTCTGCCTCCAACTAAGATAAAGCAGTAGAGATCTGATTTTCCAGTCCACCTGAAACCATCAAAACAAATTAAAAAACAGACAAAATATATGAAACAATGATGTTTAAGACACTGGATGTCAGGCAATAAAGGACAATAAAATCCCTGAGAGACAGGTAGGTAAACCCTACCACTGCTGTAGCTTATTGCCTTGAGAGGGTTTCCAGGCCAGGGGACAGGGAGTGGGAACACAGGCAGACCCTGACAAACACCAAGAGTTTAAAAGAAAAAGCTGAGAACCCAGGAAGACCAAGGCAGGTTAGGTTCAAAAGATATAGTAACAAAGGGGAGAGAAACAATCACACAGATCTCCAGAGGGCCCCACTGAGTATTTAGCAGAGTTTTCAGCATGCGTGTAAGAAAACTCTCTGAGGCTGGGGAAAGAATCATACAGAAGGATCAGACAGACCAGTACCATGCACCCACATGGGGATGGGAACAGTGCCTGTTTCCACCAGTCAGGCTGCAAAATCTCATAATTCATGGGATGCTATGTAGAGCACCCAGAAGGGTCTTGCCTCAGTAGTGGGACATAATGAGCCCTAGACTAAACAATCCCCTGTTCCCACCTAAAAATCTTAAAAGCAAGACCCAAAAGGATCAAATAATTATAAAGTAATTTAATTTCATCCCAGAAGAAAGGTCAAGAATATTTATAGAAATATAAAAGTAATCAGCACCAAACAAGTTAAAATTAGTGTCTGGCACCTAGTCAAAGACTGGAAGTCATGCAAAGAAGCAGGAAAATATGACTCATAGTGAAGAGAAAAATCAATCTACTGAAACCAACTCAAACAACACAGATGTTAAAATTAGGAGACAAAAACATTAAAACACTTGTAATAACTGTATTCCTCATGTACAAAAGTTAAGTACAGACATGGACAATATTTTTAAAAGATCCAAATCAAACTTCTACAGATGAAAGCTACAGTGTCTCAGATTAAAAACACACTGGAAGCAATCAGTGGCAGATTAGATATTGTAGAAGAAAAGATTAGTGAATTTGAAGACAAAGCAGTAAGAACTATCTAAAATAAAACACACAGAGGAAAAAAGAATTAAAAATGATGAAAATAGGGGGCTTCCCTGGTGGCGCAGTGGTTGAGAGTCCGCCTGCCGATGCAGGGGACACGGATTCGTGCCCCGGTCCGGGAGGATCCCACATGCCGCGGAGCGGCTGGGCCGGTGAGCCATGGCCGCTGAGCCTACACGTCCGGAGCCTGTGCTCCGCAACGGGAGAGGCCACAACAGTGAGAGGCCCGCGTACCGCAAAAAAAAAAAAAAAAAAAAAAAAAAAAAATGATGAAAATAGCAGCAGTGAGCTATGAGATAATTTCAAGTAAACTAATATACATGTAACTGGAGTACCCAAAGTGGGGAGACAGAAGAAAAAAAAAAAACTGAATTAATTGCTGAAATTTTCCCAACTTTGACCTAAAAAGAAATGGCATTCTTTTTGAGGCTATTTACCAGGAGAGACCATATTCCAGGCTATAAAACAAGTTTCAATAAACTTAAAAGGATTCAAGTCACACAAAGTATGTTATCTGAACACAATGAACTAAATAAGAAATCAGTAACAGCTCTCTGGAGAATCCCAAAATATGTTTTAGATATGTTGCTCTCTTGAATGGTGATGACTTCCTGTGTGTATACATATAACAAAATTTATCAACTTGTATATTTTAAATGTTTGCAGTATGTCAATTTTGTACCTCAACAAAGTTTTGGTTTTTTTTCTTTTAAACAAAAGTATCAATTTGCTAATAGTCATCTACACAACACTTCACTCACAGGTGTTTATTAAGAGCTATTTTCTTGAAACATCTCCACAACTTTCCAAAGTATCTAATTGTGCTCATTCACAGCATACTAATGTGAAGAAGGAGATTCTTGGCTCTCCTGCCAAGAATTCAATGTCTACCTGCCATAGCAAAAGAAATGTTGTCTGCCATGACAAGACCTTGAAGGATCACATGAAGAAGTGCTAGCTCTTAAGAGGTATTTGAGCATGGTCCACCAGCTACAGGAGTTCTGTAGCTATCATGATTTGACCTCAAAATACTCTGTATATTGTAGCTGCAATGCAGAGAAGAGGACCAAACTGAATACAGATTGACATGTCACTTATCTTCTCTGAGTCTGAGATTTTTCATCTAGAAAATGAGAGCACTGGCCTTGAAGCAGTGATTTCCAATCAATCTGTGCCAGCCTAATACTGGGGGACTTGTTAAAATACAGAATACTGGGTGTCACCCACATAGCTTCTAATTCAGTAGGTCTGGGGTAGAACCTGGAGACATATTCTTAAATCCTGGCATAAAACAAGATTTGGGAAATTCTTGCCTTTTAGGTCCTTCCAGCTGCAACATTCTTTAAGCAGTATTTCCAAAGACTGCAATGAGAGTGGAGTGTCTGGCAGCCATAAGGGTCAAAGCAAGGTATAACAGTGGCACTCTGAACAAGGTACACAACAGAAGGCCCTCATGTTTAATGTTTAAGGGAATTGCTTTAAATTCTACTAATTTGGGAGAAATAAGTTTAAATTTTTTGAGGATTAGTGTCAAGACTGATCCATCTTATAAATAGGTTATTTCTAGTTAATCACTGCATTCTTCATCTTTACTTCTTTTCAGACTTGCCAGAGACCCCTAAGGAATGATCAGTTATTCCAAAGCAATTCTTTCCCCCTTATTCTTGGGATATTTTAGAGCAGAGTACAGATCAGAAATTCTACAGAACCAAAGACATTGTCTCACATGCTTGTAGCTTCAAGATGGAATAGCAACAGTTACAGGAACAGAAAGGCAAAGATTTCTGCAACATCTTCAGAGCTTGAGAGTGAAAAGTTAAAACAATTTCCCCCAAATCTCATAAAATTATAGATACAATACTAATGTCAGCTATAAAAGTTGACCAAACTCCACCCTAACAAAATCAAAAGGTTCTCATATTGTCACCTCATCTCTGCTTCTACTGCTTTGCGTACAAAAATAACATCATTTTTTGGAAATACTGAAGTTCAAATGAAACTATTATTTCTTCCTCTACCAAACTGGTTTCTTACATTACTTGATATAACAGGTTAATAGATGATTCAAAAATTTTAAGTAATAACCATCTGTTAGGTAACTACATATTTTAATATTTTCTTAAATATTCTAAAGGTAGATTAAACTATTTTCATAGTCAACAGCATCAAGTTATTGTAGCTGAATCCTGAATTTCCTCTTTATCTTAAAATTTTATTAAAATTCTACACCTCTGGACACAACTACAACTGAAAATCTGTTTTAGAAAGGATTATATGAATCAGACAGAAATAGAAAAATATATCTGTTAAAGTTGTATGAATGTGAACAGCATGCAAATCAACTTTTATCTCTAAACTTTCTTTCTGTTTGTGCCCCAAACAGACAAGCCAATGATTTAATACCTTGGGTATGTTTTGTGCCACTAGGCAAAGTAACCTAATTCTCTTAATTCTTGGAATTGGCTGCTGTTCCAAGACTAGGAGGATTGCATTGAAAGTGGCTATGGCATACTATAATACAATTAATACGCTGCAGAAAGAAAAATAAGCTTAATTTTATTTGGCAAACTAATATATTTTGTTGCTACCTGCAAACCCGGCTGTAAACAACTGTAAGTTGCCCCATATTCCTTGATCTTTCACACATTCTATAAAAATCATTCTTCTAATAATAGATTCTAAGGAGAATTATGAGAAGCCTAACAATTTTATAATTTATTTATCTTTGTAATAAACAACTCATTAGTCAATCCACTCCAGAAAAACATTTGTTTCCATATTAGTTAAAAACATATGCACTTATTATGCCCATTACTATAAAATTCATGATAAAATATACAAGTCTCAAGGGAGAAATGTCATATAAAGAACTCTCAGACCTGTTAGACAAACTTACTGTCTTCTATATTCCCTCTAGACTCTCATACTTCTACATCCTCTTTTCCTTGACCACCACCACTCATAATCAAAATCTTTTTTTGTTATTTGTTTCTCCCCTTTTGCATCACTCATCAAATTTGTCCTGCCTATGTGTTCTTGTTCAATGTGAGGCTAAGTGCTTAAAACCAAACAACTTCTTTGGGAATCTAGCACCACTAAACATTTGGGACATAGAAAGGGGGAAATAGCATACATTTATTTACTCCTTGGAGCATTTTAATTAAGTTTCTGTCCAGGGACATTGTTTAGACTCAAAATGTTACAATAAATGCTCTCTTAACAAATCTTAATCCACTAACTAAAGTAAAATGCTCTCAATTTGTTTTGTAAAGTATATTGATGCAACAGAATACTAGCTCATGAGTAGCAGTCCACTCATAAGTTAACACCCTCACTTCAGCTTTAACCAGTTGAAGTATATACTGTATACATTCCAAAGCTAATTTTGCCAGTTGCACGTCTCACTGTGATATTTAATATAAATAAGTGCTAAGCAAACCAGTGAAATGATTAAAAAAGAAAAGACTGGTTTAAATGAGCTGTTCAAAGTTAATGTCAAATTAGATGTAGGCAAGCCAACAAAAAAGACTAACACTCAGGGGCGGGGGGGTGGTGCGGATTCTGCATTCATGTTGTTCCAAAACATTGGCTTATGAAAGAAATATGGTGAAAAACTTTAACAAGCAGAGTGATTAGTGATACTCAGAAAAAAAGGTCGTGACCTTCTACCAAAGGACTGGAAAATGAGTGGACATTAATTTAAAACATGTTTTAAGTTAAAATGGTATGTTTAATGTTCATACATATCATTTTTCATGATTCTTCATTTTAATCAGATGACTACAGATCCTGATAGCACCAGACAAAAAGGGCTTTCTACTCTAATCAAGAAAGAAGTGTCCATATTTTCTTAGTGAATACAAATATCACATTCAATTTCTAGCAACACAACCCTCAAAAGAGATCTACTAAGTATATAAGATATTAAGGAAACTGAACAGACTCCATAAAAAAGCACTGTAAGTTATGAGAAAAATCTCAAGCTTCTAGCCCTAAAGGAAAAGGTGTGCATGTATGTATGTATATATATATATATATACACACACACACACACACACACACACACACACACACACACACACATACGTATTAAGGTCTGTTGTTGATGAGAATGTTATTTTTTTTCTGGGAATATAGATGTAAAATATCTTACTACTCTAATTTTTATGTTAAGAAAAAGGAAAAGCCCATCTAATATATAAATAATAAGTATATTTATCTATTCTAGTTCAATAATGAAAGAAAAGAAAACAAGAAAAATGAGAAAAGGTGGAGGGAATCAGAGGATCTACTACACGCACAAGTAAGCCAGGTCAAAAGCCAAATAGAAAGAAATATACAACCAGAATGAAAAAGAAGCGTAGGGGGAAAAAAGGAGGACACAGAAGAACATAAATGTACACAGGAATAGACATAGACAAACATATAGGCACTTTCATAAAATAAAACTACATCATGAGATTCTATTTAGGATAGAGCCAATAAACACAGTCGTCCATATTATATATATGTGCAACTACAGATGTAACAGAAACATTAACTCTTTGCATTTAGCCAGAGGTTTACCAAGCCTGACTTCCATGGAGAAATGATAGGCTATGAAAAAGAAATAATTACAAAGAAGCTGATTCTCTAAAAATGGTCAGCCCTCAGTCTCTACAAATCAATTCACCAATTCACAGTGATGAAGAAGAGTTAATACTATACGTCACCTATCTATCTATCTAGATATATTTAAATATTTTTTAAAAGAACAGTATTCATTTGATTCTCCCTATCTTATATATCCTCCTCTCCCTATCTCCAGAAAGACTACACATTCTCTTTCAAGACCTAGTTTAATACTTACTTCCTTCATGAAGTTTTCTTGGTTTCCTGTCAACAAGAGATAAATTCCCTCTCTTCCCTGAACACAAAGACTTTTATATCATTCTCAGTTATTATCATATTCAAATTATCATTGAATTGAAACATCCTGTATTTGAGTATTTGTCCTATATGCTTATACTAGATGACTGGATCTCAAACTTTCTGGTCTCAAGACCCTTTCATACTCTTAAAAATTACTGAGGACTCCAAAAACCTTTTTTAATGTGGGTTATTTATCAATATTTACCATGTAAGAAACTAAAGCTGAGTAATTTTGAAAACAAGTATTAATTCATTTAACATAATAAATTCATTATATGTTAATATAAATAACATTCTTATGAAAAAGTAACTTTATTTTCCAAAAAAAATTTTAGTAGTAAGAGTGGCTGTGTTTTACAAAACTCTTTAATGACTTGCCTAATAAAAAGCAGCTGGATTCTCATACCTGCTTCTGCATTCAATCTGTTGTAGTATGCTATTCTGGTTGAAATATTACAAAGAAAATCAGGCTTGATAGATATGTTGTTAAAAAAGGGAGTATTCTAATAGCCTATTCAAATAATTGTGACTATCCTTATTTGATACTCTAACAAAACTTAGTTGCAATGTAGAAAATAAAACTATATCAATGAACTTTCATGTACTGTGTTAACATTAAAATTCATTGGTCTATCCTGTACCTTGAAAGGATCTTTCACCTCACAAACAATTTTGTAACATCATGTATGGGTCACATGGAAAATACTGTTCATTGAGTTACGAAGATTTTCCAAATGTTGACATATTTCATTATATAATAATCAAAATAAAAAGTCACACTTATTAATGTCACAACTGATCTCATCAGAAAAGTCTTTAAGAACTGGAAAGCTCTGTCAAACTCACCGTGATAGATATGTCTCCCAAAATCCTAATTTTTGCTTGAAAGCTCAAATTTTTATCATTAGCAACAAACGTTGGCAGTTATTTTCCTTGATGTGGCATGCTTACATGGTTCATTTTCAAGAAAATGTCTGTAAAATACCCAGTTCTGAATAGTGGTACCTTGTCGATTGTTCTTTGAAGTAAAAATGTTTCATGCAAAACGAGGCTAGTTCAGCTCAGAAGACTGAGCAAGTGCTTTTCCTTCAGTCAACAATCACACTTCAGGATACAACACAAGTGCTTTATGTGTACTCATTTCATTACACAGAATAATGGGGAAAAGTGATAAGGGTAGAGATTTAATAAAACTTAATAATTTTTTCTGCTTTATCAAGGACATTAAGCAAAACCAGTTTTGGTTTTCTTTGTTTTTAAACTGAGTTTATGGTGGTGAAGAATCCAATGACTACTGGTACAGTTTGGTGCCAAAGCTCTGATTCATGCTGAGGCAGCAGCAGTTTTACCCACTGTTGCTCATGTACTATCAGAGCAAATATCAACACAATGGAAAAGGAAAATAGTATCTTATTATGATGGAAATAATAGTTTTAATCTTGCAGGAACCATAAGGGTCCAACAGCCCACATTTTGAGAAACACTGTGCTAGATTACAAACTTCTTAGGCCAGGAAATCTATTAACTTTTCACAATGCCTTGCCACAATAAGGCTGTTGATGAGGAAGAAAGGAAGAAAGGAAGGAAGGAAGGAAGGAAGGAAGGAAGGAAGGAAGGAAGGAAGGAAGGGAGGGAGGGAGGGAGGGAGGGAGGGAGGAGTAAATGTAATAATGAAACAACATTGGTAACATAGGTAAATAAATATCAGCTAATTTGGAGGCTGAAGAAAGTGATAGTATTAGCATTTTAACAAATGCAGAGAAAAAATGGCAATGAAGCCATATCTATTTAAACATTCCCATTAAAACTCCTTAGGCCAGGAAATCCATTTACTAAAAAGTTCATAAACTTCCAGTTACCAGAGTAACAAAGCTTGGCTTATAGTATAACTATGGCCATCTTTTTAACAATGACCCATTTTATAAGGAATTTAATAGCTTAAGCAAAAGTCGAAAATGTTCATACAAGGTATTTTAACCTCTTTTATGGTCACTTGGATTGTCCATTCCATGAAAAAGAATTTCAAATCATTTTTACTCCATTTAGAGAAACTATTCAACAAACATTTACTAAAGACCTGCCATATACAAGGCATTCTACTGTATGCTTTACAGTATATAAGAAGGGATAAAATGTGGTCTCTCCCGTCGGAACTAACACACAGCTCAGAAGAGAAGTTCAAGAAAAGCTAAAATAACCTTTTTATAGCCAAAATATAATGAACCACCACAGCTATTAAAAAAAGAAATTAGATATCTAATGTTAATGTATGCGTTTGGAGAAAATTCATGAAAATGGCTTAAATCAAAAGAAGAAAATTTAATTCAAATAAATATTCAGAAAAATTTAGCTTTACTAAGGAGGGAAAGATGGAATGGGAAAAGAAACAAGAAAAGCAAATCATAGCTTAAAGCAAAGAAATCCATCAAGAGATATGAGGATGAAGCCTACCTGATCCCAGTGTTTAGCTACATAAGAATTTTAGCATTATATCCCACCAAAATAAAACAAAAACAAAATAATAGCTAATACACACGAACTAACATATCCAAACTGCCAATAAAGAGAGTCTTTATAGCAAAGTTGGGGTCACTTTGGATGGATGGTAGACCAGATGGTGATA
Organism: Mesoplodon bidens; assembly: GCF_964165515.1. Lineage (NCBI taxonomy): Eukaryota > Metazoa > Chordata > Mammalia > Artiodactyla > Ziphiidae > Mesoplodon > Mesoplodon bidens. Next base: position 22,898,899 of record NC_138162.1, on the reverse strand, counting down.
TTTTTGACAGGTCAAGAACTCTAGTCTTATTCAATTTTGCAGGCACCTCTAGTGCTTAACAAAGAAAGCAGTTGATAAATATTTGTGAACTGATGGGGCATCTACACTGCATGACAGGCAGTGCCAAAACAAAATATTCTTTGTACATCCTTAACCAATTACCAGTTGATAAGATATTTGGAAGAACATAAAGAAGAGAACAAAGACAGTATATTTTAGGTAAGTAGGTAGATAGGAATCTGAAATCTGGTTATATTTAATGGACTTCTCTCTGAGAATGAGGACTTTAAAAAATTAAGGCACTCTTTAATATTCAACTTCTCAGTACACCAATGGCTAGTTTACAAGAATTGAATGTTCTTAACTGATAGCATAAGATATCCAATCACTGAACTTGAATTTATAATAGTATTCACACAAAAAAAAAGTATTTTAAAAGGAGAAATAGAATTCAAAACCAGTTAGTGTCCAGTCTTATATTTAGGTCTCTAATCCATTTTGAGTTTATTTTTGTGTATGGTGTTAGGGAGTGTTCTAATTTCATTCTTTTACATGTAGCTGTCCAGTTTTCCTATCACCACTTATTGAAGAGGCTGTCTTTTCTCCACTGTATATCCTTGCCTCCTTTGTCATAGATTAGTTGACCATAGGTATGTGGGTTTATCTCTGGGCTTTCTATCCTGTTCCATTGATCTATATTTGTTTTTGTGCCAGTACCATATCTCCTTGATTACTGTAGCTTTGTAGTATAGTTTGAAGTCAGGGAGTCTAATTCCTCCAGCTCCATTTTTTTCCATCAAGACTGCTTTGGACATATAGCTGATTCACTTTTTTATAAAGCAAAAACTAACACACCATTGTAAAGCAATTATACTCCAATAAAGATGTTAAAAAAAAAAAAAGACTGCTTCGGTTATTCGGGGTCTTTTGTGTCTCCATACAAATTTTAAGATTTTTTGTTCTAGTTCTGTAAAAAATGCTACTGGTAATTTAATAGGGATTGCACTGAATCTGTAGACTGCTTTGGGTAGTATAGTCATTTTCACAATATTGATTCTTCCAGTCCAAGAACATGGTATATCTCTCCATCTGTTTGTGTCATCTTTGATTTCTTTCATCAGTGTCTTATAGTTTTCTGAGTACAGGTCTTTTATCTCCTTAGGTAGGTTTATTCCTAGGTATTTTATTCTTTTTGTTGCAATGATGAATAGGATTATTTCCTTAATTTCTCTTTCTGATCTTTCGTTGTTAGTGTATGGGAATGCAAGAGACTTCTGTGCATCAATTTTGTATCCTGCAACTTTACCAAATTCACTATAAAACTCTTAGAGGAAAACATAGGAAGAACACTCTTTGACATAAATCACAGCAAGATCTTTTTTGATCTACCTCCTAGAGTAATGGAAATAAAAACAAAAATAAACAAATGGGACCTAATGAAACTTAAAAGCTTTTGCAAAGCAAAGGAAACTACAAACAAGACAAAAAGACAACCCTCAGAATGGGAGAAAATATTTGCAAATGAATCAACAAAGGATTAATCTCCAAAATATATAAACAGCTCATGCAGCTCAATATCAAAAAAACAAACAACCCAATCCAAAAATGGGCACAAGACCTAAAGAGACATTTCTCCAAAGAAGACATACAGATGGCCAAGAAGCACATGAAAAGCTGCTCAACATCACCAATTATTAGAGAAATGCAAATCAAAATGACAATGAGGTATCACCTCACACCAGTCAGAATGGGCATCATCAGAAAATCTACAAACAACAAATGCTAAAGAGGGTGTGGAGAAAAGTGAACCCTCTTGCACTGTTGATGGGAATGTAAATTGATACAGCCACTATGGAGAACAGTATGGAGATTCCTTAAAAAACTAAAAACAGAATTACCATATGACCCAGCAATCCCACTACTGGGCATATACCCAGAGAAAACAATAATTCAAAAAGACACATGCACCCCAATGTTCACTGAAGCACTATTTACAATAGCCAGATCATGGAAGCAACCTAAATGCCCACTGACAGACGACTGGATAAAGAAGATGTGATACATATATACAACGGAGTATTACTCAGCCATAAAAATGAACAAACCTGGGTCATTTGTAGGGATGTAGATGGATCTAGAGACTGTCATACAGAGTGAAGTAAGTCAGAAAGAGAAAAACAAATATCGTATATTAACGCACATATGTGGAACCTAGAAAAATGGTACAGATGAACCGGTTTGCAGGGCAGAAATAGAGACACAGATGTAGAGAACAAACGTATGGACACCAAGGGAGGGAAGTGGAGTGGGGGGACAGTGGTGGTGGTGGGATGAATTGGGAGATTGGGATTGACATATATACATTAATATGTATAAAACAGATAACTAATAAGAACCTGCTGTATAAAAAAATAAAATAAAATTCAAAATAAAGAATTCAAAACGATTTGCTAGAATACATTTAATAATAAAACATTACTATTAAAAGCAATAAAACTATAAAACCATTGTTATTACATACTAATAAAATCAATTTGGTTGACTTAGTTATTGCTAAGTGAACTATAGCAATGTCATCTTAACAGCCATCTTTTATAATCTTCCAATACCCAGTGTAGCTAGAACACTCACAAATGTGGATCCACAGAATATTAAATATCCTGATTACATCTTAAAATTACATAAATTTCATTTTTTTCCAAAGGCCAAACAATATACTATACTAATTTTTTAGATTATAAATTCTCTATACTTTAATAAAATCTGAATGTTAAATAAAATGCAAAACTTATTAAGATTATTTTACAAAGTGCTATAATCATTCATCTTAACTTTTTAAACAACAGAGATTAATAATCTCAAGTTAACTGTTACATACCATGCAATTAAAGATATACAATTCTAAACAACCTTATATTTATACCATATTCTTGCCTATGTGGCACCCTGACATTTCAATCAGCTCATCTCTAAAAGTGGATTAGAGATATGGTCACTACAGTTATTAACATTTATTTAGCTCTTACAATGTTCCAAGGACTGTGGTAAGTGTTCCACATGCGTTATTGCATTTAATCTTCACAACAAACCCCAAAGGTAGTCACTATTATCTTCATTACAGATGAGGAAAAAGGAGATTTGGAAAATTTAAGGAATTTGCTCAAAATCAGACGGCTAGTAATAAGTGGCAAAAATAAAACGTAGGTCTCAATTTCAAAGTTTACGCTCTTAACCCCCTACACCTTCACTGCCTACCAAACTGCTCTGCCATTGTGATTGGCTGGGAAAGGGAAGAGGAAGAGAAAGAGAAGTCCTATCTAGTCACAAAATAGGAAAAAAAAATCCTAAGAAAGGAAAAACTGAAAGAGACTAGTATTAAGAAGGAAAGAAGAGGGTTGCCCCTACCCAACTCCTGCCATACTCAAGAGTAATCAAGATCTCCAAAGATTCTTATGACGAATCATCGCCGTACCCTAAAAGGGCTTAACTAATAACTTTCCTTTTTATGGTTTCTCTAAAAAACTAAGTTAAATAAAATCCATTAATATGTCTCATATAATCCTAGCACCCAATGCACATTGCCTATACTATGATTGCTTAAAAACCTTACAATACTTAAGGGAGGTATCATACCAAAGGTTTGGGTAACCTGCCCAATTAAAAACCATCCTGAGTCCGAAAACTCTCAAAGGGGGGAAAAAAACATACATCTCAAGTTCTGAGAAGTGATAACTGAATTTAAAAAAGGGTTTATGGGGGCTTCCCTGGTGGCGCAGTGGTTGAGAGTCCGCCTGCCGATGCGGGAGACGCGGGTTCATGCCCCGGTCTGGGAGGATCCCACATGCCGCGGAGCGCCTGGGCCCGTGAGCCATGGCCGCTGAGCCTGCGCGTCTGGAGCCTGTGCTCCTCAATGGGAGAGGCCACAACGGTGAGAGGCCCGCGTACTGCAAAAAAATAAAAATAAAAAAAATAAAAATAAAAATAAAAATAAAAAAGGGTTTATGGTCAAACATTAATATGAGTTTCATGAAGATACAAAAGTCTTAATCTACTTACTTAGAGAATAAGTTTCCTTAGAAGCAAATGTAAAAAGTTTGAAAGACTTTTATAAAGAACCAAGACAAACCAACAAAATAAACAAACAAAAGAAGTCTTAAATTGGCAATACAAATATCTAAATCAACGTCTAAGTAAACCCAATTTTCCTTATGAACCATTGGGGACATAGCTACAGTCTGAATCAGTCGCTGAACTTTATAAAATGTTATCAAGGATCAGATATTCAAATATGTCTGATTTGAGTCAATCCATCATGTTAAATCTATGTTAAAAGAAAAGACAAACATCGACTGCTCAAATCTTGGTTTCTAATATTGTTCTCTAATAAAAGGAACAAGGGCTCCTTTGAGAAATAGCTGATTCTAGGTCTAGGGAAAGAAATATATAAGATGAGCCTGTAGCATCTTGTAGTGCCAGAAAGTAAGCAAGTGCTTAAAAATATAAATGATGATGATGGCATTATGTCAAAGAGACACAGAAGCCAACTGAAAGAGCTCCCAAAAGCCAAAGCTGGAATAATTTAAACAACAAAATAATATTGAATCATAACCCAAAGTATAAAATAAATATCCATGAGTACATACTGATATGAATGAATGAATAAATGAATGAGTAGGGAAGAACAGACAAATCTCCCACACAGAAGAATTCCAAATAATTTATGTATATACCCCACCCTCAAGGAGGTAGAGCATTAACTCTCTACTCCTTAAGTACAGGCTGTGCATAGTGACTTCCTTCCAAAAAGTAAAGTATAAAAAAGAGGGGGGAAGAAAAGAGTAACTTTACAGTGGAGAAACCAGATAAACACTACCCTCAGACAGGTAATCAAGGCTAACATCATGATAAGTCATGTGGATAGCCTTTACACTTGATAAGGTGTGATGAGAATGGTACTTCATCTCTGTGCTCTTCCTCCAAAAACACCATAAACCCAGACTATTAAAAAAACATCAGACAAATCCCAATTTGGGACATTCTACAAAACAACCGACCAGTATTTCTCAAGGTTGACAAGGTCGTCAAACACAAGTCTGAGAAACTGTCACAGCTAAGAGGAGCAAAGGAGACATGACAACTAAATGTAATATGGTATTCTAGATAGACTCCTAGAACAAAAAAAGAACATTAGGTAAAAACTAAAGAAATATGAATAAAGTATGGACTTCAGTTAAAAATAAGGTACCAATATTTGTTCATTAATTTTGACAAATGTACACTAGTGTAAGGTGTTACTAATGGGGGAAACTGGGTGAGAATTTTCTGCACTATCTTAGCAATTTTTCTATAAACCTAAAACCATTCTAAAATCAAAAGTTCATTTTTAAAAAAAAAAAGTAAAGGCAAACAGGACAAAAAGAGAGAAAGGGGGAAGTTCAGGTGTCACTATTTTCCTACATATTTCCTACATAATTTAAGGCAGGTTATTTAACCTTCTGTAGATACTTAGAAATCTTTCTTTAAAACTCAAGGGAAAGAAATTCTCAAAACCTTCCTAGTATATGCTACCATCACTGTCAGTTTGCCCTAATTTAAATCTAGATTTCCACGGAGAGATTAGAACTACTGGTCTCTATTCTTCACTTAAAAAAGGGAGGGGAGATGCTTATGAGGTGTGTATTTTATGTGGGGATATACACTGCCAAAATAAAGAATTGCTCATATAGTACTGAGCTACCAGAAAACCTACCAAGAAACAACCTACAGGAGATAAGTTTATATGCAAAGCTCAAAAAAGCCCCACCATTACCCTAGAGTCAAAGGAAAAAAAATTTTTTTAAGCTTTAACATATGAAGATCATTTTATAATTTTTCATAAATCCTAAGTACCTATGTCAAAAAGTAAAATGAAAGCTACCTTTCCAATGTCAGCTTTAACGTCAGAAAATCCCAAGTAAACTGAAGTACAGAAGGATCACTTTAGCTAGAAAAAAAGGCTTACTCTCTCTGAGAAACAGACTTGAGGCATTCTAGAAATTTCTTTCTGATTTCAGCTGTAAAGAAATAGATAAATAATCAGGTCTCTATAAATTCCAATGCTACACTGATTCACAAGAAAGAAGAAAAAGCTGCTCAGAAACTCTATGTTAAGACTTATTAAACTTCTCAAGCCTAGTACAAACACTGTAATGTTAAAGAATCATAAAACAAACTCACAGATGTTAAATGTTAGGATGCATTAAATATAAGGTTTGTAGCGTTTCTTACTGTTAAGAAACTTAAAGGGGAAATTATGGTTGTATACTTAAAAATAACTCCTCTTTCCACTCTACCCTCCACTAAAAAGCTCTGTACACACATGTGGTGCAATGCCTTCTGGATGTAATTCCAATGTCTGATGCAAAAATATGCTTTTCTATTCCAGTCCTGAGACATAGCTGTTTCACACACACACTTATTATTTACCCTCTTTTGTGATACATCTGATTGACCTGCAGAATACATCAAGGGCAATTACTGTCACCATACAAAAGAACAATGGGTTAAAACAATATCCTTAGAGCAGAAGTGGAATTACAATTTAAATGAAATCTCAGATTTAATATATCCAAACAGTTTAACTTAAATGCAAAAAAGAATTCTGTGCTTCAAAATATAACAGTTAGGGCTGATTTTGTTTATAACCCTCAAAATACTTAGAATTTAGCTTACCTTTCCACGTTAGACCCTACAAATTCAACATTTAAAGAGATCAATGAGAAAGTAAAATGCTCTGGTGTACAGGTGTCCCCAAGCTCCTGTCTACTCCCCTTCCCTTCCTCCTCTCCATTCCCACTTCTCCAACCTGATTAAAAACCTAAAAAGAGCCCAACTGAGAATCCCACGGCCACATACTGGGCATCATTGTAGTCCTAGTGATCCTCCTTTCCTCAGGAGCATTCATTTCTAAAACCTTAATGACACTCTGTCACATTCTCATGAAAAGGATCGGAAAAACTGCCATTAAAGGCTGTGTTCATTATAATCAGTGACTTAAAAATGTTTGCAGCCAAGCAGTGATGTATCTTTGGGACTTCTTTTAGAGCTTGAGTCTTTTAGCAGCTTCTTAATGTTTCAGGGAATTTCTATGCACAGGAAATTATGAGAAATGCTTACAACTGCTCAGGGATTAAAAGAAAAAAAATAAGAATGGCAAAACAAAAGAGAACATGGCAACGCTGAATTTGTGTTTCCCATTTGCTATTTAAAGTATCTGTCAAAGCAACTTAGACATATTTTTACATAAAGGCAAGCTGACACATGAACTATTAAGGACCTCCAACAGTAATAAAATATCCTCAAAGTAGCATATATTGTATGCAAAACACCATAAGAAATAAAGAAGCTACAGATGAACCAAAATTATTCCATGTATGATGTGAACAAATAGTGTCACCCCAGTGTCCTCTCCCTTGTTAAAATAGTCTTTTCCCCAGGTAAGGTCTTCCCCATTCTAAAAGCCTGGATTGAAAAAAGTAAGGAAATGAGAGCTATCACCTAATTCTTGCTTTGGTCAGTTTTGTTTGTTGTGGGGAGGGGAAGCAGTTTTTAACCCCTAAAAAATTTAAGAGGGAAAGAAGGGGAAAGATAAAGGGAAATATTCTTCAGTGTTTTTCCGCCCAAATTCTACAATGTTTGGGATATTTGGTACAGATATTCTTAAATTTACTATGTTCTGTTTGCCCAGTTTGAAACCCAAATATCTCGTGACAACAAACTATAAGTTAAAGTACTTGTTTATTCCTTATGAGTTCACCCCAATTTATGAAACAAAATCCTATACCATAGTCTACAAAATAATCTAGGTTTAATTAACTTTAATGAAATTAAACTGCTAATTTATTATATAACTATAAGCAGAAAGTAAAATTTGACTCCAAAAGTAATCAATTACACAAAAGCTTTAACTACGGTATAGGATGCTATTTAGAAGTAGAGTACAAGGCTTATAACAGAAACCATTTTAACAGGACTAGTTTATGTGCAGAATATATTTAGGAATTTTACCCTCTATTTAATAAGTTCACAGTTCATTATTGTTCAAAATCACACAAGCTGTCCCCATTCATCAGCAGTGCTGATGAATTCAATTCAAATCCTAAATGGTGGTGACTTAGAAAAAGCTCAGAGAATATGGAGACTTACAGTGAATTCTCAGCTACCTTTCTGAATTGCCTTGTCCCCCACCCAAAAAAAAAAAAATTAATCCCAAAATGGATCCCCTTGCTACTCACATATTTCTAAGCCAGCCACTTCCACATGGTTCAGAGAGTACAAAATATTAGCCTAAGCCTTTGTTTCTCAAACTTAAGAAACATATGAATCCCTTTAAAAAAGAAAAGTTCTCTGGAACATCAAATTGGTCCACAAATCCCAAATTTGAGAAACACTCATTTAAGAGACTAAAGTCTCATTCTATAACAACTGTCTTTCAATTGTGAATTATCACTAAAAATTGTTGTCTTTATAACTTGTATAATTCCTTTTTTAAGCATCAAAATAAAAATAGAAATTTTAACAATCCTTATGGAGCTCAAAGACCATTCCCTCAAAATGGACCCTAGGAGTATAAGGAACCCACCCTGAGAAACAGTGCCCTGTTCAAAATAGAAATAAGAGTCTGCTGCCCACCTAATCATGACATACTCTGTCTCCCCCATGTACCTCCACCCTCACGAAAGCAGTGTCTTTCATCTTCTGCACCCCGATGGCTTTCTTAAACCCCTCATCTCTTGTCTCCTCTCTTAAACTACAGGATCTTTGAGGTCAGGGTCTGTGCCTGGTTCATCTCTGTACAGATCAGCACACCTTACACAGAGACTCCAAATGCCCTGGTTATTTGTTGGTTGAATGAATGGATATGAAATATAGCTCTCTGGCTACTATTTGCTGTCTCAGATTACTTATGTCTTTACTCCCAACCAGTATCAGAGATAATCAAAAGTTTACCGATTTTTCAATTCAATTCCTACAACATGCTTATAAGATTTAAAAAACAGGCAATAGATGTTAAGTATAGCCTTTGTATTTCCTCCTCAATATAAAGAAACAATTACTGATAGTTTACGATACCAAGTAAAAGTCAGTAAAAGATACATATATAAACATCATTACCATCAGTGCTTGTACAGAGCATCTTTATGAAATTCCTTTATAATCAAATTCTCATATGCTAAAATGTGTCAAAAATTAGCTGACAAATAGTAGTGATTTTAAAACCTATATGTTTTTAAGTGGTCAATGAACCTGGCGGATCCAATAAAATCACAGCATATACGTGACTATTTTTGTGGATAAGGATCTATAGTGCAAAATGTGCTTTGTGCAAAATGAAATAAAATTCATCAAACACAGTAAGTTAAAATAAAATAATGCTTCTTTTTCCTTCGAAAGCCACAAAGGTTTGGTTTGCATTAAAAATCCATTTAAAAAAATCAATTCTAAGTTACTATATAGTCAAATATGGATAGTTCCTTAGATGCTAATAAAAAGCATTGTATGAGCTATTACTTTTAATCCTATCATGATTGTCATGCCTTTTACAAAAGAAAGTCATTTGCATTGTAGAAAATGTAAAAGCCTAAAAGGTTAAAGCTCTGGATATAAAATTTAGCTAGCTGACTCAAAAACTATATCTCTATTCTCTTTACTCAACTTCCATTTATCTCCTTGGGATTTAGACATTTGCGAGGTTGGTTTTTTTTCTATTTTTCTTTCTAATTTTGCATTTTAATTTTATGGAGTAAGATCACATAACTATATCTCTACATTACACAATTTTAGACTGTCAAAAAAGTTTTTTGTTTTGTTTTGTTTGCTTGCTACACTTGTTAGGCTTCACCTAGTTAGAGAGAAAAAGTATGAAATAAAAGTTTTTGTGGGACACAACATTTTTCAATTACATTACAAAGTCCGTTATCTCTAAAACTTTATTTATAAAGAAAGGATATTCTGTAGTGGCTTTAAGATGAAATAGTATTACTTTAAGTTCCCAAACTTCTATCGAACTGTTTTTTTAAATACCATAATTTGAAGGTGTTTGGGTAGCAATAATTAAGGAATGGGGGCTAACTGTTATTAATGGTGTGATTATTTACTAAATTGATATATATAATTCAATTGTTAACAACAGTTACTATTACATTAAAGATGCTAAAAGAGACAGAAGTCCTAATAAATTATCTTTAGGATAGCCTGTCTACCTTATACTTTCTACAGTTATTTGAATGCTAATTTCTGGACCTACTCTATCAGGTATCTATGGTTAGTTCAACTTTAAGTTAAGGGAGTAGTTAAATTAGTTGACTTTATTAGCTATGTTTTAAAAATATTAGTTCAATCAGTATAGGTAATCATTAATGTTAAATTATATGACCATTAGAGCACTTGCTACTGAGTCAGATTTTCAACTTAATAGCTTCCTCTGAAGTCAAAAACAAAGTAATAAAAGGAGAAATTAACTTATTCTAAAATCTGCCCTTTTCATATTACAAGGCCATTACACTAAAGATTTCCCTCTTATTTTTCCAAAGATCTTGTGGGAATGCTGAGTAGCAAAAACTGCATCTCTCTCAAAAGAAACTACTTTCTTGTGTGATGAACAAATCATCAGAGGAAATTACTAGTTATCTACTTCCTGTTAATTAAAAATCTTCTGGCAATTTAATACAGTTACCACACAATTTTACTTTTAAAAACGGGGTAGAGAAAGAGGGACTTACTGCTATACAATGATAAAGCAGGCATAATTTGGTAATATGGTCATATAGTCATATGGTCAGAAATAAGGTTTTTCATTGGGAGGATCTAAATCCTTTCCAAATTACAATTAAAGAGAAAAGAAAAATAACATCCATATATAGACTTAATAGAAATGTGTTCGTTTCTGAGAAAACTGGATACACAAATAAAAAAAAGCAAGGGCTGTAAATTCACTATGCCTGAAATCAATTTGAGCAAAAAACCCTATATGTCAGGATTTATATAATTCATAATTATGTGGATCATCAAATCTTGAATAACCAACTCCATAATAAAGTAATTTAAGTACCAAAAAACTCTGGCAATAGGCAAAGGACTTAGTACAAGGGTATAATACTCAATATGGTATATCCAACAATGTGAGAAAAATCAAGCAACTCATCTAAAAACATAAGTTAAAACAGTAATTGCTCTCATTTAAAGTAATATTGATCATTTTTAATGTGTCAAAAAAGAACTGAACCAGCCTACAAGCATTTCCATTCAAAGATGAATGCATGTGAAAAAGTGTGTTATACACTTCAACAACGGGGTACAAGACCTACTGTCCCAGATAATTACCTACTAACAAAATAATACTTCTATTTTAATTCTGGGTTATATTCCTTGCTTCTAATTGAAATCAGCATCTCCAATCCAATTGATAAGAATAATTTTTGTCCAAAATTTTACTGAAATATCTTAATATTTTAAATGAGAAACGTTACTCAATGAAAAATTCATTTTAATATAATGTCTTTAAGTCAAAGGTTTTTTAAAAACCACCAATTAATAAGCAATTTAAAAAGTTAGGTATGCTCCTCTTCTCTGAACTCATACAACTTGGCATTTTTACTTATTTATAATAGCATAAAGAATCAACTTCCAGGCTACTTCCCTTTAAATTAAGGCCTGTTTACACCTGACAATTATCTTTATTCTAGAATTCTTATGTTCTGTTTATAATAGGTCAATCTATGTTTCCAATCTAGAAATGATAAGGGTTTTTTAATTTGGAAGGGTTTTTTTGGCGTGTGTGCCTCCCAAACAACGATTACATACTCGCAGCAAGCTGAACATATTTTTAGACATATGTATAAGAACCAAAGCAAACTTCTAAAAATATAAAAGTATTATTTGATGTAACAAAGAGAGTCTATTTTTAAAACTAAAGAAAAGTACAACAGGAAAAGAAGAATTTTTAACAATTTACTTAACTTCACCATCTTCCATGCCAATTTTCAACGTGGTCCATTTTTTAATCAAGGTCTACGTATCTGAAAAGTTGACTACTTGTTAAAATGCTCAATGAATTTAAAAGCACTGCTATAAAACTTTTCTTTATTCCATTCAGCCCCTTAACTAATCAAACAATGAAACAAATATTACAAGACGAAGGCTGACAAAAAATCATAATGAACCTCTCAGATGAGAAACTAATTGGTACTAAGTACACAATGGCTTACATTTAATCCTGTTAATAACCACACAAAAAAAGAAATAAAAGACTCACTTTTCAGTCATCTCTCTGGACCACTGGGCTAAAATAACAGCATGACTAAATCTGACATTGACCCCGTGGCCCTGCTAGGAGTTAAAAGAATTCCTTTGAGTCTTCTGAGGCCTGTTTTCAACTGCTCCAGAAGGGGAGGGCTAGTCATACACACTTGTTAGCCTTCTTTACAGTAACAGGTCAAATTAGAAATGGTCATATACACTGTAATATACACTAGCTCTTACTTTAGATGTGAAGTCTGTACCTTACAACACCACCACAAAAAGAACAATAAAATAATAATAGCTGGCTGATAAGATGTCATAGATGGATAAAATGTAATAGAAACAGTGAATATGTATCCAAGCAATAACATTTTACTGGAAATAAATTTTTAAAACAAATAATCACAATATGTCTAAATTAAGAAGACTGAGACAAGCACCAAGATGAATCACTAAGCTTTAAACAAGAAAAAAAATTTATAAATTTTCTAGCTTTATCACGAAACAGTTTTCAGCGAGCCTACTGAATTAAAATACACTTAAGTTTTGTAGGTTTTTGTAACATGAACCCACGAATAACATCCAATGTCAAAATGATATGAATCTGCCGGAAAGCAGTTTACTTTTCCCCTTTCATCCTTCTCAAAACAGTTTATGACTTCCAACAAAGATATTAGCATCTCATACCTTCCTCTCTAACTAGTGATTTAAAATAACTATGGACATGGATTTACTATATTTGAAAAGATTTCTCTAGTTCTAATAGTAATACTTTTAAATTAAGTATATTTTCTTAGATTAAATAAGATCCCAGGCTTTATTCCTATTTCACAAATTCTAGTCACTTAAAATCTAAATAAACCAACCATTAGCATATTTTACATATTTGCCTGAAGTTTTTGCAATTTAAAAAATAGTATGACTGCCAATATTTAATATTAAAAGGTTTAAATTTCCTATATGCTGAAAGCCAATAGATGTCCACATAATACTAAGAAAAAAATTACTACACACCAAGACATATTTTGTCTCTATGGCAAAATATAAAAATTAATTTCACAAAGTTCAGTCTCTGTACTCTTATAGACCTTTTATAATCTTAGCTTATCATATTAAGGAAATCAAACAAATACTACAGTCAAAGAACTGTTGCTTAACTGAACACAATAACTTAATTGAACATTAGCAATTAGCCTCAAGGCATTTTTGATTAATTTTGTAAGCCTTAAATTTAGGATAAAGACCAGAGTTAAAATTGTAATACTTATCACAATCAAACTTTGTGAAATATGTCAAAGTTTATGTGAACGCTTAGAAAAAGAGTTAAGCACTCTGTTTTGAAAATCTATAATAGCAGATAATCTCCACCTGTCAGGTGACAACATTTTGGGAAGGTTTTCTTTCCCCCCAGTTCTTATTCTGTTCTCACCCCCTATCTTCTCCCATATACATAATATTATTTTTCAGGAAATACCAACAATCAACTAGAACACTAAAATATTAAAAACAACCTCAAACTCACCAACCTATAAGAGAACTGCAAAATATTTCACAAACAACCCCTATTTTAAGCCCAAACTCAAGAGCCCACTTTTCTAAACAGAAAACTCTGAACAGTTTCCATACTGCACAATGTAATTTTACCCTAACTGGCTTACCTTCACAGCATTTTCTGGCCTAAAAAATATCAAGAATAAAAGTATTTCCATTATACTTTAATAGTTACTATACATGTTCAGCCATTCAGTTTTAAAAGAATCTTCCACCCACTGCCAAAAGAAAAAGGAGAGGGAGAACAAAAAAGAAATCCTACAAAACAAGAGTTTCAAATAAAGACTGGAAAAGGCACCAGGCAATCATGACCTTTAAAAAAAAAAGTTGTCTGACAATTGTCTGTGAAGTTTTTTAATAGCATGAAAGCATTTCACCAGTTTGTTCTTTCCTTAATAAATTTCAAGTTCGGCTCTATAGTGCTCTCCTATGAAAAGCCACACACAAGAAAGTCTATGCATGAGCTTTAAGAACTAATAACATTTTACACGAACATTTGCTGGTAAAATGTGCTAACAGAAGAATTCTGTGTTATTTTAAAAGCTGCATACTTTCACAATTGGATCACTTTTCATCTCACAGATTATATCCTGATTTGATAGAAATACTAGAAACAAATACATTTTACAAACTATTTGTTTTTCTCAGTAATCACATATGAATATCAAGTACAAACTTATAAAATACCTTTTAAAATACTAATCAGAACTAGGGAGAATAATTTTACAAACTTATGAAGCCTCTTAACTATGGTTAAAGAGCAGAAATTCAAAAGATTATCTTAATTGCCATGAACAAACAATAAATAGACTATCAGTATACATTTTCTTCTTATTTTGAAACTCTCACTGTTTTTCAAAAGAAATTGCTTCTTGAGGAGTCATTTGGTAGAAATCAAAATGTGAAATACAGTAACTAGAAAATAATAGTTAAAAGAAACAAAATTTCAATAATGCTCTTTTTTTCTCGGCAATAGCAAATTATAAATCAGTTTCATATGCTAGAAGCACTAAAATTCACAAGAAAAAATAATTAGCAGACACAGAAAGAAAACTTACCCTTACCCCAATTCCCAAAGTACTTAACAGACAACCAGAAAGAGAATTTTAGATATTTCACTGCCATGGTATATAATCAATTAAAAAAACAAAAACCCCTAAAATTATGCATATCAAAATTAATCCTTTTTCAGCCTTTTTATCAAATTAGAAAGTTCTCCTAGCCGATTAGTTAACAGTATATCATAAAAACATTTTTATGGTGTATTAGGAAATTATTACAATTCCTTAAATGCTAAAAAGGATCTTTTTATTATTGTATATTAATTTAATAAATACAAAATCCAGTTAAATAATGCTACTGTGTGATGGCATCCTCACAAATGTAAAACAGAAGTAGCTTTGACCACATTAATTTGATATTTTAAAGTCTTCAGATATTAATGAAAAAATATTTGGGGGATATGTTAGGACTAGAGGCCTCTACTTTTCCCTTACGTTAGTACTGAATTACCCAATATTTAAATTGCCACAGCACTTCTCCAAGGACTTAACATTCAGCTGCATAAAGTTGTTTCATAAAACAAAATTCTTCATATTTGAAAAATAAGCATGTTTTGCAGGAATAAGCAAACTTTTAAACCTGGTCAAGTTAAAAATGTATGTTTCCAATCAAATGTATATTCATATGTCTATTTGAATATATACACACCATCGACAACAAAAACTGAATGAAAAAAGAAATCACATACCAGATTACAACTGATTTCCTATGAATAACTTTTGAATATACAATAATATTTAAATTAAGAATTTTTAACAGTACTATATACTGCTAATTAGTATTTTTAGGATTTACTTAGTTCAACTATAACATAACATTTTTATTCCAACAGTAGAGCGACCATGAATAGAAAATTTCGGGATTAATAATTTTCTATCAATTTCATGCATAAAGCTAACATATCTTTTGAGCTTCTCAATGGCTCAAAAATTAAATTGCTACTGTTATTAAGAAAACAAAACCAAGAACAAAATTAGTTTTTCCCTGCTACTCCCCATGGATCTAAGTCCACACAATAATTCTTCCCAATCTGCAAAACAAAACAACACACAAATAGATAGGCTAAGGAAGAAAGATCAAAACAAAGAAACAAGTAAAAAAAAAAAAAAATCCTCTTTCCCTTTAGCAATCAACAAAATAACAAAAAAGAAAAAGTGGAAAAGTCACCCAGAATATATGACCATGTAAGCATGGGCACTCTTGCAGAAAACCAAGTCTGCAACCCAAAGCCATGGGAAATTTAAATTAGAGCAAACGGCCACAATAGGCAGGGAAATCTGTATAGATAAAAAGGGACTGCTGAGGTTGCAGGTATACTACTAAAGATCTTTTGAGATTAGTTTTATTAACTTTAAAAAATAATAAACAATAACTGTATCCACATCATACATAAAGAAAATTAAGCTTCTTCCCCTTAAATCAAAATATACATATGTATGTGATATAGCTAAAGGAAGAAAAAGGATCCCCACTGCTAAATATTGAGAATCAGCAAATGAGAAATTTGTTTTACAACTCTATCTCCTTCTATACTTAAATAATGTTAAAAGCAATTGAAAAACTTAATGAAAGGAAGAAAAGTCAGAGATGAGACCCTTCGCTGCTGTTAACTTAAGTGGTGGCAAAATCACACAGCTGAACACAACTCCTCTCTGACTAACCATAAAGAACTATATACCAAAGTTAGTTTAACTAACCAAAAGTTGAAAATTAGATGATCTGTGGTACAACCATTACATTTCATGTGTTAAATCTGATAATAAAGGAAATTTCCCAAACTAGAACATCTCAAACAGAAGAATAAAGGGACTTATACAACAACCAAAGCAGTCACGGTATTAAGTACCAATACAAATATTCCACAACTTGAGACCTGATGGATTTTTTTACCAGTAACTCACCTATCTAGAACATTTAGGTTGAATATTATGTTTTTAGGGAAGTATTTCATATACATAAAAACCAATCATACTAGATTCAAATAAGAATACATTTATAGCAATACATAAGTTATATTTATTCTCCCACAAAATTTATATAATTTTTAAAGCAAACCCAAAAGGGGTGGACTAGATACACGGTACTGAATGAAGAACAAAATACTAATTATACGGGAGTGAGGTAGGTGATTTTTCAACAATGAAATTTTATTGACAATTAAAATCCTCCTTAAAAGTAGACAGTAATGCTATTTCTAAATATAACCATTGACAAAGTTCATTTTTGTTTAAATCAGACCATCTAACAATGAAAAATGGCTAGTGCAATACAAGGAGTTACAAGATTGATATGGTTGCACACCTTTTCTTTAAATAAAACCTTTCTTCAGTTAAATTTGCGAATTGTATCCTGAATTCCTCTCACCTGACTTTTCAAAGCCTAATTTTTGACTTACTTTAACTATTATTTATCAGCCATAACTAGTCTGTTTCCTACATCTTTAGAGTTTCTCATTAACTAAAAATATAGAAAGAGTATTGAAAAGTCGTCTAGAAATTGGGGCTTTCCCTCCCTAGAGTAGATAATTCTGTAACAGGAGCTAGTTACAAAGCAAAATCAGAAGTGACCTACGCACTTTAAGGGATTCCTAACAAAACAGTTTTTCTCAATGAGTAGCTCGAAACAGCATTCTTTCATCTTGAGGTAATTATAAGTTGACTATGTATTTAGGCAAAAGCAGAAGGGAAGGGTAAAAAAATTTTTCCCATTATAGAATTATGCTGTCTTCCCTTAAAATGTATTTGCAAAAGATGGGGAGAGCAGATGCTCTCAAGTCCACTGTTAATTAATTTTCAAAACTATAACAAAACTATGAAATTCTAATGTAAAAATGTCATAGAAATAAAAGGTACACACATCAGACAAGATCCACTTTTAAATAACCCATTATTAGACTGCCTTTATATTTGAATCTAAATATGTATTACAAAAATAATTTTTATCCCCAGAATTACATCTCCATCCAGAGCTAATGCTGTTAGATCAAGATTCAAAAACTAAAAACCAAGTCATATCTATTCTTGTAGATTTTCTTAAGTGTATCTGTATAATTTAAAAAGAAAATGTGACCTTACACATGGTGGATGCTCAATTAAAATATTCATTTCCTTATTATCAGCAGAATCAACAACAATCTGGCAAGTAACTCAAAATGCCAAAAACTTAACCATGACAATTACTTTAATTTATAACAAATCAATGCTTAAGAGATTAAAAACTTTTGGCTAAAAAACTTCCAGTAAGTCAACACTTTTACTAAGTGTTAATAATCAAGAGGAAATTAGCAAGAGATTAGTAAATTACCCTGAAATTAAATACAAATTTAGCAAAGTCTTAAAAACAGGATCAACTTAAGAGTCATGAATTTTCTGATTAGCCTTTACTCTTACAAGGGGGAAAAAAGTAAGTGTTCTCATTTCTGTACTTCTTTTGAAAAATGTCTGACAGTCTAATCATATATAGTTCATATCAAATTCTACCTTCTGACCATACTATCTATAAATTATACTTATCTTCTTAGACAAGTGATCTCTATATACAATAGATTATTTTTATAGCAAACAGCTATAAGAATTTTATATTTAAACACTCTTTACCCAGACATCAGGATTCAACTTCCTATGACAATTAGATAAGAATGAAAATCTTGCCATCTTATTTTATGCTTCTCCATTTCAAAAACAAACAAAAAGGTAGACCTGAAGATGACTACTAATATTTTAATGGCAACAAAACTAAGTCATTAGTTCAATAAACATGCTATTTTCTTATAGCATGCTATTATCTTATATGCAGTTTCCAACAAATTTAGTATATCTTATATGAAAATCAAATCAGTTTCTAAGAGAAACATCAAAAAAAAAAAAGTAAAATTTAATTCTCTCCCTAGGTACTTATTACTGTTGAAAAGAAAAGCTACTGTAAATGAATTTAGACTAAAAGTCATAAGTTGACTTTGGAAGAATGCATAGCTAAGTTGCTGATCAACAATGGAATCACAAAAATTAGCAACATACAATACCAACATTCCAAAATGTTATTAAAATCCAACCCAAAGCTGCCTTCGCATTTCTGGGATTTCTAATGAGATTTTCAGTCTGCTGAACAATGGCCATAAAAGGCTTTCAAACTTCACTCCATTCACAAGTAAAGTTGAAATTGAACATTTTTATTTCTTCTCTCCCTATGACAACTTCACCATGGAACAGTGAATAACACAGCTCAAGTCATTATGCTAATTAGAAATTAAATAAAAAGATGCCCTCACAATAGTTAAGTGTAAGGTGACATGCTACAACTACAGAAACAGTTCAAAAGCAGCTTTAGGAATTGTGTAGTGCACACTTACAAAAGCTGAAAACATCAGGGAGGGAGCTCTTTGGTGCTCTCTGTTACCAGAACTCTACCATGTGGCCACTTTTCAATTATAAGGCAGAAATTAAACTATACATCCATAAGAAGTATATCAAACAGCAACCCACTCTTATGACATATTAGGCCATAAGATCTCTCAAGAAATTATGACTTGGACTTGCTTGGTGGCGCAGTGGTTAAGAATCCACCTGCCAATGCAGGGGACACAGGTTCGAGCCCTGGTCCGGGAAGATCCCACATGCCGTGGAGCAACTAAGCCCATGCGCCACAACTACTGAGCCTGCACTCTAGAGCCCACGTGCCTAGAGCCCGTGCTCTGCAACAAGAGAATCCACCACAAGGCGAAGCCTGCGCACAACAAAGAGTAGCCCCCACTCGCCACAACTAGAGAAAGCCCGCGTGCAGCAACGAAGACCCAACGCAGCCAAAAATATATAAATAAATAAATTTATTTTAAAAAAAAAAGAACCTATGACTGACTGGTTATCTAATGAATACAGAAAGGGGGGGAAAATACCACCTTGAAGATGTGAAGAGCATTAAAAGGAAAGTTTAATTTATTTATATTTCGAAACTAACAGAATGTGTTCCTTTTCTATGTTAAAAGATGGTAAAGAACACAAGCTATGACGAGGCAAAGTTGTATTTCATGACATGCTCTACTTTGAACAGCCCTGCATAAAACACACATTTTAAGCAGCCGGTCACGTCCTTTGACTAACATATAGCATCTGGTCCATCTGAGAAAATTTTTCTATCTGCCATAAAGTTGCATGAAATATCCAATTTTTTAAAGGAAAAAAAAAGGAGACATATGAGCAAGAAATAGGTGGAAAATATTGGAATAAAATAATAACCAAGAAATCTTCCAACAGCATATGCAGAACATAAATACCCTTCCTCATTTAGGCTGAGGCGGTTTCTGAAAGGACATGCTATTAAAATGTTTAATCATACCCAGCCACATATTAAGCCATTAATTAAACATTAATGGTATCATATAGTTTTAGGGTTTTCAGCTTTTATTCTTCCTCCCTGCATTTAACCTGAACGTTAAATCCTATCCATTCTTCAAGACTGAGTTCAAAGGGTTACTTTTCAATTCACTCTTGTACTTTGCCTATCAGTAATAATCTTTTTTAAAAAGTCTATTACATTCATCTGGAAATGATTATGTATGTGCTGGGACATCTCTTGTATTTGTAGAAATGTATTTAACTCTGGTAATAGAGTGGACTCTCCATATTGTCATGCACTTTAAGGTTTCTAAAGGCAGGGACTACATAGCACTTCTTGAATCCCAACACCTTAACGGTATAGTGCCTGTACACTGTAAGCATCCAGTAAGTAATTGTTGGATTGATTTTAAGACTTCAGATTTAGGTTTTAACTAGTAGATCATAAAATGTCACTAAATCAAGTAAAATTTATTCAAATTAAGTGCCATATTAGAGACATGTTGTTCAAAAGCAACTTGGGTTCACCAAAAAATCTGAGAATTTCGAATGTAAAAACACCAAGTGGAAGCTATATGCCCATGCTTGCCACAGTGATAGTGAACTTATCCTGTAGTTAGGAGTTCTGTCAAATATTTTCCTATTACATTAATTTAGTCTATCCATTGTCTCATTTTAGCTTATAACCTTAATGAAATAAAATTTATTATTTTCCCAATAAAGGAATTAAGTTACCCAAAGTCACAGGTAATCAACTATGGAGCTGTAAAAGACCTAGTAGCCACCACTGAGAACCTATGTCCATTACCTCATTTCAGAAGTAAGCTTTAAACTAAGACTTGAGGGATGAGTAGGTATCAGCCAGGCAAGGTAGAAACTGATCCAGACATATATAAAGACCCAGATCAAATAAAATATGACGTATTTGAAAAACTGAAATTCAAGTAGGTAACCCACTCTACTCAAATTTTAATTAGTTATCAAGTCTTGGTTGAGTGCCTTATAAATACCAGGGATTCAGCAATTGCCTCTAGATGAGTTCTTCAACTTCTGAAAATGTATCCAAAACTTTTCTGTGCATATTTTTTAGGGGTGAAAGGGACTTGACACAAAAACAGTTAAAAGACTTACTGCACTAAGTCGTTAAAAGCCATAATTATACTTCAATTTCAATCAATTACTTCATGATTTTACTTTACTAAAGCCATAATTTCACTTCAACCTCATGTAGTACTATGTAAAGAGCACTATTCTATACGGAAAGGTAGAACTTCAATTAAATTCACCCAAGATTTGCTAGGTACCCACTATGTGCCAAATGCTGACAAACTATTATAAAAGAACAATGTACCCAACTGTACATACTGAAGGAGTTCTACATTAATGTAAAGTTCTACACCCTAAGAGTCACATACACTAGGAACTAACAGGTTTCTTCCACTTTTAAAAATGCTGAACTCTTCATTCTTTAAAAGGTATTTTCCTTTTAAAATCTGAACCTATTTAATTTTTTGCTAAATCTAAATCTTTCAAAATTACTAAATGAGAAAGAAACAGTAAGACCAGGAGTATAAGTATAGGTATAAAGCATGCTTCTGAAAGTGGACTTAGATTATAATACATTTATTTAAAATACATTTTAAAACTGTAACAATTATATTATTCATCAACTATTTAAAATTACTATTCATTCACTTCCAAAAAGTATTTGTTACATGCCTAATGTGTCCAGCTCAGATTAGTGTAGAAGACACAAAAATAGTCCATAGTCGTAGAAATGAGAAATATCTTTAGATACTATTATGGACTGATCTCCAGGATATAGTGTTAAGAGAAAAAAACAAGGTAGAGCGAAGTGTAGATCATATGCTACTGTTTACTTCAAGAAGGGGGAGGGAGGATATGAAGATATATACATATTTGCTTATATTTTTTTAATGTAAGGACAAACTATCAATTTTCTCTTAACAGTTACCCCTAAGAGGAAGGGTGGGAACAGGATGAAGACTGGACAGAAGGTAGACGTCTCTGAATATTTTTTACCTTGTCTTACTGATTTGAATTTGGAACATTCTAAATATTTTACATAATTATGAAACAAACTGAATTTTTAAAAGGTAATACTAAATATTAACATATGAAAAGCAAAATCAAACAAATGAACCTATCTATGTGTCTAGTTGATAGCACAATCACAGGGAGAGAAACCTGAATTTAATTAAGCTTCTAGATCTAACTACCAATGCATAGGAAATACAGGGGACAGTGGAGTATGTTAAACAGTATCACAAAATTCAAACTCAGGGAATTCTAGAGAATAAACAATCCAGTTAGTATAACAATTAAATTATTAGGAAGAAAAAAAACACATAGAAAAAAGAGATAGAGGAACCTAAGATTAAAGGACGTAAGTTACCACCCAACTACAATAAATAGATCTGATTCAAATAAACTGTAGGGAAAAAAATTAAGAGCCCATCAGGGAAATCTGAAGGCTGAAATCTGAAGGCTGGTTATTTAATGATAAAAGAATTATTGGTAATTTGTTTAGGTGTGATAATAATATTGTTTCTTAAAAAGAAAACTTATCTTTTAGAAATACATATTGAAATGTATATATGTACGTATACGTATATAAATAAATGAATGAAATGATATGATGACTGTGATTTGCTTCAAAATAATACAGGGACATGGAGTTACATATGAGAAAAGATTGGTCATAAGTTGATAATTGTTGAAGCTGGTTTATGGAACAGTGAGACGATTACGACATTCCAGTTTTGTATACTTTAACATTTCCATATGGGCTTCCCTGGTGGCGCAGTGGTTGAGAGTCCGCCTGCCGATGCAGGGGACGTGGGTTCGTGCCCCGGTCCGGGAAGATCCCACATGCCGCGGAGCGGCTAGGCCCGTGAGCCGTGGCCGCTGAGCCTGCGCGTCCGGAGCCTGTGCTCCGCAACAGGAGAGGCCACAACAGTGAAAGGCCCGTGTACCACAGAAAAAAAAAAAAAAAAAAAAATATTTCCATAGTTAAAAATTAACAAAGATTTAACAATTACTCCGAGAGCTAATAATATCCCTTCCCTCTGCAGGAAAATAAGTTGGTGATTATTAATGTATAAACTCCTACAGCACTTATTCCCATCATTTGGCTGTCATACACAATAATCCTTCCCAAACTAGAGATCACCCTCACAAATTAAAAAACATGCTGATTTCCTTTGGTGCATCTTTTCTTCAACCAAGAAATCTGTCTTTCTAATAAATGAGAATTGCAAGCCACTCCTACTGGGGATAATAAACTAAAGAAAGTAAAGGGTGAGAATTTTAAAAGGAGGACAAATGACAGAGCAGGTATCATTTACATAAAGAAGCATCAGGAAAGAGTAAAGAAAGTGAAGCAAATGAAGTTTGTTTCTAGACTTTAGAAATAAACTCCTACACCCATCAGTAGCGAGGGCTGAGAGTCATATGTAACAGGTACTGAAGCCCTGTGTTTTGGCATGGACTTATTATAAGCAGAGCCCTCATCATAAAGCTGTACATACTGAGGAAAGCTAGGCTGAGCACACCACCTAAGTGCTACATCACCAAGGCCTCCATGGAACCCAAGGAAGCTAACCGACAGCTTCAGATCATAAAATCAGAAAAGTATTAAACATTTAGAGGAAGAAAAAAAGAGGGAAAAAATGTCTCCTGGTTGTATATTATCTGCCTGATCGTGTATTCTAATTGTGTATTAAAGCAAAACAAACGTTTATACATCTCACTGAAACTGAAGTAGTGCGAAAGAGCCTCACATTTCCACAGAGCAAGAGTGGTGCTGCACTCATTACTACAAACTTAACAATGGAAAATATGGATGTACTTACATAGTCCTTCAGATCTTCATGTACTACCTCAAATTCACTAATCCTATTTTTAAAAAAGTTTTAGGTTTTCAACCACACCTATCCCCAGGATTTTGAGAGACTTAACTCCAATGGTTAAGAAGAGACTTCCATAAATTACTTAAGCTTATTATATTTTGTCTCTTCAATGAAACACCAAGCCACTTAAGGCTAAAACTATGTCTTTTACCACTTTAAATCCCCTCTATGTATTCTATATAGAGTAGCTGCTCAGTAAGTGTTTGATCATTTAGCAATTAATGAAAAACAAAGTAATACATATGGCAAAGAATTACTCTAAATAGTATCAAGAAGGCTTCTGAGGAAAAGACCTGTCCTCAAGGAGTTGCTAATCTCTTCTCTTATATTATATTAATATTTCAAATATGCCACAGTTTGAGGGGTTTGCAGAGGAGGGGGAGCAGTACACAAAATCATTATTGTTGCTGTTTAACAATCATCATCATTTCAAAAGTATGCCAGAATTTCCACAAACTTCCACTGACATGAAAAAATCTTTTCTCTAAAGACTATTATACAAACTGAACCAGATCTACCCCGAGGTCTATTTATGAATGGGATAATAATGATTAGAAAGTAACAACACATTCAAATAGGCATCAGTACTGAATACATTGCCTATTAACTAGAAAAAAATATAGGATTATGGCATTAGTAGATCAAGGAGCAGAGTAGGGATAAATTTCAATATAGATAGGAGGAACATACACTGACTGTTTGGAATCAAGAATTACTTGGAATTACTTAGGTCTTAAATAAATATTTTTACCAATGTTGCTAAGAAATAACAAAGAGCCTACCAGTCAATCAAATAGAAATGTCCAACATGACAAGTAATCATAAAAACTACTGCAGTTAATTGGAACCCTCATACATTACTGATGGGGATGTATAATGGTACAGCCACTGTGGAAAAGTTTGGCAGTTCCTCAAAAAGTGAAACAGAGAAATGCCAGTAATCTTATTCCTAGTTTATACCCAAAAGAATACCCAAAACAAGTATTCAAGTAAATACCTGTACATGAATGTCCAGAGTAGCACTATTCACAACAGCCAAAAGGTAGAAACACAAATGTCCATCAACAGATAAATGGATAAACAAAATGCAGGTATACAATAGAATATTATTCAGCCTTAAAAGAGGAACGAAGTACTGATACGTGCTACAATATGCATAAGCCTCCAAAACATTATGCTAAGTGAAAGAAGCCAGACACAAAAGGTCACATACTGGATGATTCTATTTACACGAAATATCCAGAATAGGTAAATCCATAGACAGAAAGCAGACTTGTGCTTGTCAGAGTCTGGGGCAGGAGGTTATGAGCAGTGACTGTTCAATCGGTGCAGGGTTTCTTTTGGATGTGGTGAAAACATTTTGGCGTTTCCCTTGGATGTGATGAAAGTGTTTTGGAACTAGATATAGGTAATGGTTCTACAATATTGTGAATGTACTAAATGCCTCCAAATTGAACCTTTAAAATGGTTAGTGTTAATTTCACCTCAATAAAAAATAAACAAATAATCCCCCCAAAATACAGTTCAAGAACATCCATGTTTTTTATTGTCTATAACATAAAATACTAAAATTGTTTTCCAGAGATTTCTCTATATACCTGATCACCAACTTTTTCTTCATTCCTAAAAGCCATACCTAAGTCCATCATTCCCTTTCCTCTAGAATCCTCATCTCCATATGGCTCAGCTACCCTTAACCCCATCCTCACCACCCCTCATCAATCCCTTTCATTTTGCCCTGAGAAACCCTAGTTACATTATGAGCCACCATCCAGTTAACCTGCTCCTCTTTCTGTGGAAAGATAAGCTTTCTTTTCAATTTATCAAGCTTTTCAGTATGTAAATGTGAAATAACAATAAGATACCCAAATGGAAATATTTGGCACGATGGACATAGAGAACCTGAATTCAAGAAAAGTGGCTGATCATAATGAACACATTAGTATTTGATGAAACTAGGTGTCATGTTACGGGAAGGCAATTTAGAGAAGGAATAGGCTAAATGACTATTTTGACTTTCTGTAATGTTTTGCCTAACCCTGGATCTTTTGGTTTCTGTCACCCTGCCCCAGGTATTACTGGAAAAAGTTATGAAATCCTTCAGAGTGAGTTCATTACAAGTTCACATTGTTTCAATTTTGATTGAATACTACTTTTAAGCAAGGCTTTTATTCTCTTATTGTTGATTTGTTAGCACAATGATTTCCAACCTATGAGCTTCAGACTCCTGGGAGCTGGAGAATTAGTTATCACAATGGGTAGCCAGAGGCATGCTTTATATAGGCCATATATGCTGCAGACAGGCCTTATACAGTATTTTTCAAATGTGTAGACAATGTTGTGGTTAATAAAATACAAAGTCATGTATGAGTGTACTGAATAGTATTTTGCTAATATGCATTTTCTCAATTAACAAATACTAAAAATATAACTATAGTTATGTGGGGCAGGGGGTCCACAAATTTTTTTGAAGTTGTCATCTTCAACATATTGGGATCCACTGCCTAACAGTATTCCCCATAACACCTAAACATCTTTCCCACACTCTAAGCCTCTAAGTATCCCCTGCCCAATTCCAGACCCACTTCCATTTTCCCAAGAAAATCAAACACATCCTCATATATTCCCTCACCTACCTCAATCCATCTGAATTTATTCTTTCTTCTCCACCTCTATAAATATTTGGTAATTTAGCAATTAAATGTCTCTTCCCTTTTAAGACTAATTCAGACAATATACCTGAGCCCATCTCTTATTTGCCTCCCTTACCCCAATCCACCAAACTGGTTTAATCTCTCCTTCAAGAGATTTTCCCCTTCCACCTAAAAACATTATCAACTCTCTCTTATTCTGACAAAACTTTACTTGACTCTGCTCTATGTTCTAGCTACTATTCTATTTCTTTTCTTCCTTTTGGTGTCAAATTCTCAGAGCTGGCCTACTACAGCCTGAGCCAGACACCTGTTTTGTAAATAAGATTCTGTTGAAATAGCCATCTCATTTTTTAAGATATCATGGCTGCTTTCCTACAACAAGGGCAAAGTTAAGTAGTTAGGCGATCCTATGGCTTGGAAACCTAAAATATTTCCTACCTGGCTCTTTAAAAAAAAAAGTTTGTCAATCTCTGGGGCTCCAAAGCTTCATCTACATTCAATATCAGCATTTTCTTCTGAGGACAAGTAGGTGCCATTAAAGGTTTTGGAGCAGCAGTAAAGTACTGAGTAAAGGGCATTTCAAGACTATCAATTTAACAACAGCATACAGGGAAGATACAAAAGATCATTTAGGAAAATATTGCAAGAGACTACACATTAAGCATAAAGGGAGAAAAATGAAAGGGACTTTTTAAAAGGATAAGCATCAATACAAGATGACTACATGTGACAGAAACAAAACTAACACCAAAATTTCAATTCTTGATTATGTGGCTCTCAAGAATTTGCATTCTCTCCTACAGTCTACTGTAGACTTACAGCTCTTCGTAGTTTTCTACATTACTGATTATGGAGTTCCTAAAAATCTTAATACTAATTCCATATCTTCTGTATACCAGGCATTCCCCATGCTTGCTATATGGCTACCTCCTGGGTAAGCAAATCACTTAGGAAGAGGCAGAACCAACAGAGTTGGCCAAATAAGAGCATAGGGCCAATGTCAGAGTTGGATGGAGTACTCACCTGTGGTACCAAGCAGAGAGAGAGGGGAACTAAGATTTCAGGTCCAGAACTGGCTCTAGCCAAACAGGAAGAAGCAGTTATGAATTTGCTTATAGCAGAAGCAGAGTGTCTTTGATATTCTGACATACTTTTCTGATGTTCAGACAGACCACCATTAAAGTGGCCACTGGTAAAAGAGTCTCATGAAAAACAAGCCAAAAAACAAGACCAAAAGGTGAGGAATTAAATGGAGCAGACCCTAATGGTCTTTTGTTTAGGAAAAGCCGTCTTCCTTATTAAAGATGATACTACTTTTCATAATGGCCAATATGATACTAACCTTCATTAACAGACTTTTCACACCCCACAAGATTGAGAAGGATATCGTCATCTTTATCATCAACTTCGCATCCCAGCAGCATCCAGCTTTCCACATTATCGCTTTCTGAAATGGTGCTCTCTTCCTCTTCACTTGAACTGACCTCTATAATCATGACCTCTTGGATTGTACCTGATCTCTCTCCAGGTTTAGTCTTCTCAATATCCCTCTTGCATTTCTTATCTGCCAACTCATTAGAGTGAAGAAAAGCAGGAGGACCTTGGGTCTTTTCTTCTGCATGGACTCTGAAATTCTTTCTTTTACATTTATAAATACTATCTTCATCAGACAGTGTGATGACCTCTGAGCCATCTGATAGCTGGATGACCTCACTATCTGAAAGGATAATTAAGTTCTTCTGATTTGGTTTACTACAGAATGATTCAGAATTCCCAGAGTTCTTCTCTTCATGTTCTTCCTCTTTGATGACATTATCAAGATCTTGGGCATAATGAACTTGGCTGTAGAGCTGAAATTCCACCTCACTATCAACACTCAGTTCACTAGATGACTCTTCACGATAAAGGTCATCTTCATATGCTTCTATGGTCTCATAGCCACCAAACATCATGGAAAGTCAGTAACCTTGATGCTGTAAAAGAGAAAGTCATAGAAAGAGTATATTTTAACAGCTCAGATCATGCCTGTTCAGTGCATAATGATACCACCTCTTAGAGTTAACTTCTGTGAAGGCCATTTTTCTCAATGACATATTAAAATACCTTTTTCTCTTAGAGTAGTACCATTTTTCAAGATTTCCTAAATTGTTATGACACACTCTAATAATGCTCAGCCCCTCCCAAATGAAAATTACTGCCAACAAACTGAGTTACAGTTATTAATGGAAATGTTATACTTCACAAGTATGTTAGAAAGGAAAAACAGGTTGAGATCCACTGTTTCAGACACCAATCACTTTTTCTCCACAATGTTAAAAATCACAAAAAATATTTTAGGTCATTCTCACTACTATTCCATCCATTCTTCACCTTTTCCCTGGTTCTGGTTCTGTATCTCATCTTTTCTGGTATACATTCTCACACAGGAATATTACTTCAATTATGACTAAAATCCACAAAAGGACATAATTATCATATTTACTGTTTTGGTGTATATTTGTCTTCTCAATTAAAAAATTAATCTCCAGGCCTTCTGATCTTTGACCAAAAGTACATAAAAATAGCTGATAAACCTAGTTTATTTCTGTGCTACCTATAAAGATATGTATGAAATACAAACTAACTGAAGACCTAAAATAGAGGTAAAACTCAGCTTTAGGAGCACTTTACTCTCCTACTGTGAGCATAGTAAATCCTGCTCATCCTTCAACTCTGTTTAAATATCACTTCCTCGGGGAAGCTTTCCTTGACCCACCAGATTAAACTGTCGACCCTTTATAGGTTTCCATGGCACTTTACATTTCAAAACATTCACATTTCTAATTACTAGTGCAATGTAAATCTCCCACAAGCACAAATCACATACCCCAGGAGGGCAGGAACTATATGCGCTTTGTTAAACAATGGATCCCCAAAACCAAGCAGAGTAACTGGCATTTAGCAAGACCTCTATAAAGGTCTGCTGAACTACCAAATGAATAAATAAATGAATAACATCATCAGGTATTTGTTCTAAAGCCCTAATAAATCTAATTATGTGTCTAAAATATGAAACTTATGATGAGATGAATTTCGTAGTTGTCTCCAACTATTTCAAAGATTCTCATATCATCAACCAAAAATCTACACAGATGTTTCAATTAGGTACTAATGGAACACTGATCAAAATGAGAGTGCTGGGAAAAAACTCATTTTTGTTAAAAAAAAAAAAAATCAGGCACAGTATAGAGAACAATTAAAAATGACAATTTATTCTTTCTACTCTACTTCTAGCTATACAGATACAATTTAGAAAGACTAGTTGTTTTCTTAGTTTATCAATTCTCTGCCCAACATGTCAGGGTACTTTTGGTGATACAACCTGCTGACTCCAAAAATCAAATGAACAAGAGCCAAAAATGTACTACACTCATGCTGGAGTTTCTTGTTTTACAGAAATAAAGAAACCAACTTTTGTTGTACACCTTGAACTTACACAATGTTATATGTCAATTATATCTCAATAAAGCTGGGGGGAAAAGATGATTAAAAGTTCTGAGTTAACAATATTGTATATTTGAAATCTGCTAAGAGAGTAAATCTTAAATGTTCTAACCACACACAAAAAAAGGTTAAGATGTGAGGTGATGGGAAAAAAAAAAAAAAAAAGATGTGAGGTGATGGATGTGTTAACTAACCTTAATGTGGTAATCATTTCACAATGTATACATATATCAAATCATCATGTTGTACACCTTAAAATTAAACAATGTTATTTATCAATTGTATCTCAATAAAGCTGGGGGGGAGACCCAAGTTTTAATGCCTTTTTTTTCCTTCTAAAAAGTAAAATATACCTGTTCCCTTCTTGCACTGTCCTTCAGGTTGCTATGCTGTTGTCATACAAGTTGAATGTGGCTGTCTGAAAAGTAATGCTCATAGCATTTATCAGTTTATATTGAAATGTTAGCCTCAGAGGAATACAAATAAAAGATGAATCCTTTCCTTTTTATTTAATAGGTAAATTAATTCTAAAAGAAGCCAAAGGAATTATGCTTCCTTCAAAATCCTCACTGGATCCATCTTGAGGATCCAGTGTGGACTTAAGATAAAACATAATTCCGGTGCAGCACAGAAAAAATTAAAGAGCTAAATTACAGAGTTACAAATTTGTACTACTCTTGGAGCCATCCCAAAGGAAAGGGATTAAGAATAGAGCCATAGGCACACCTGTGAATGTATGCCAAAAATAAACTACAGAAATAAAATAAAAACAGACTTCCTTGGGTCTAAGGGTTTATCTCTTTCCCTGAAATGTAGAAAAATGAATTTAACAATTTAGCCCCTATGGCCTTTAAGAGGATTTTGTCCCTTCTGTACTGAAAATTGTGCTCAGCATAACCGGCTCTTCTATTTATGTAGCTTATGTATGCCAGAGTTAAGGTTTGCCTGAGGCTGTTTTGGTTTATGTTACTACTTTAATTACATTCAATCGCATTTAGTTAGCTTTTTAAATTCATACTCCAAGGACGAATGTGAAAAAAATATATATGTATATAACTGTCTTGATTGAAAAGGACTTCTCAGCTTTTTGATCATTGTACACAATTCTCAAGCATACTTAACTAGATAACATAAAGTCCCTAAGAGAGTCACAAAATTTTAAATCTGAAAGAGACCTTTCAGATTATCTCACCAACCTCCTCAATTTACATATAAGGAAACTGAGGTCCAGAGAGATAAGGAGGCCTATCCAAAGTTACTTAGCTGGTTAAGAACACAGCTAAAACTGATTCACATTTCCCTGATTAAAAAAATAATAATAATCATTTCGAATAAAGATTAAAAAAAAAAACCTTCCTTCAAAGCTAAATTTGCAGTGGTTCTAACACCTAAATTTACATAACAAATACCCATTTTATTTCCGTGGAGTTTAAAAACTATAAAAGAGGCATTTTAATTGGAAAGAAAAGCATACATTTGAATTTGTCAGTTTACCATCCAAGAGCTTCCCAAGTTGGTACACAAAGGCTATAGCAATGCCATGACCAAAAAAGATGGCTCTTATGTAAGAACTTAAAATATCAGTTTGGGAATAAAACTTCTCTGAAGAATTTAAATGGCTTAACAAATATAAAACAGCTATAGAGAATAACTGCAAAGGCTCTCGCTGTTCAAAAGTGAAAGCAGTATTCATTCGCTGATTTTTTTTAAACTTAGACAACTTAAGGCTTATTTAAGCTTTCAGATTTTATTATACAATCTTTAAAGACAACATTTCTGCTCTAACAGTCTACCAACTGGTCATTTCAGTCCTTGTGCTCTTATTTCTCTTCAAAGAACTTTTAGCCTAGATGTTTCTTTTTGATGAGATAGTTATCCATCTCAAGGAAATTTAAATCAAATTCACAGCTTGATATCAAGCCTAGTTTTCTTTAGAACGTGATTAACAGTTTAATTTCAAATTAAAATTTCTGACTTAGTGAGCTATCCTGATAGTGACAGATTTGAAACACTACTGACTCTAGTGTTAAAATTTCTGCCCACTCTTCGAATGGGGCTTTCAATTTGAAGTAAATCAAACTGGGACATAGAATTCAAATGTGGGAAACAATGGTCACAAAAAAATTCAGACAGAATACAAGATGCTGGTGGGAGAAAATAATGCTAAATTTATTCAGACAAGTCCAGCTGTTCCTGACATAAAGTCTTTATAGAATAACTAATCCTATCTCAAAACACTTCCTTCTCCTTTCCCTCAGCCCTTTTTCCTGTTATTACACAGTATCTTATCCTTGAAGCTATTGTACAATCCTCACTTCCACTTCTTCCACAGTTTATTCCCCACCCTCAGACTCTCCTGAAAACAGCGATAGTGAATTATCCCCAAAGCACAATACCGTCTGAAATATACACACAGCCGAAAAATTCAAAACACAACAGAGTTTTGGAAGGGACCTGAAAGTCATTAAATTGAACACTCATTTTATACATTGAGAAATGGACTGAGAAGCTTATTTATTCATTGCGCATAAAAGATCTCCTAATTCAACCCCGTAATCTGAAATCAAGGTAAATACAGCCTAAAGAGAAGATATCTGGAGTCACCAGCGAGAATTGGTGGTGGAGCCCCGGCTAGAACGGAGGCCTGCTGACTCTCCACTCAGCCAATTTTCCCACTACAGATGCAACTCTTAAAGTTGAAGTTAACTGCCGGCTACGATGTGGAGGATAAAGGGAATCATTGAACACAGTCCAAGTTTCCTTGTTTTACGTGGGGGAAGGGGCCCATCTCCCGAAATTTTTCTGTCTCCACAGCTGCAGCTGCTGCTTCTGACTGCTGACGCTGGATTTGGCCCAGGACTGTTCGGTCCTCAAAGGCCAAGCTCTCTTCACGTTTAACTGACTGACCGGCTTTCCTAAAAGACAGGGGAACCTCGGGGAGTGGTGGAGGTAAAATAGGCAGAAACGCCACTCCTCACCGAGGCCATGGGCGCCCAGCCATTTCTGAACCACGGCCTCAGGCCTTGGAGGGCAAGGGAGAAGCCCAGCCGGTCCGCGGAGTCGCGTGAAGCAGAGCTCGACTGAGAGGCCACAAGCCGAGCCCCGCCACGAGTTAAGGGACACAGGGGGAACGCGGAGGCCGGCGAGGGGACACGCGCTAGTTCCACAGCCCAGCGGGCGAGGCGGAGAGCGGGCAGGGGTCCCCCGGCCGCAGACGACTCGGGGTCCGTCACACACATACTCACTGCCGCGGCTGCGACCAGGAAGCACCAACCAGGAACCAAAACGCGTAGAGGGACGGGGAGGGGCGAGGACAAATGAGGTAAGAAAACCGCGTCCGCGCGGACCCGGGAGAAGGGAAGGCACTTCCGGGGAAAACACAGCTCCCGGGAGTCGTCTTCCGTCCCGCCCACCCACCAGGCCTTCTGTACGCATGCGTAACAACTATTAACCCTTTCCCTTCCCCTTCCCCTTGATGTGCCTGTCTTGCTCTGGTCCTTCCCCCCAACGGCTTCTTTCAGAGATACTCAAGCAGCATCTGTGACAGGGGACACCATGTTTGAATGACTTGCACAGAAGATATGCTACTTACCGAGCAAAACCGGGGAGAGTTAGCGCCTTTCTGTGCTGGCGAGAAAAACTACATCTACCATGATGCTCCGGGGCGAGGTTTAGCCCGGGCTCCGCCTCCTTTCCCCCTGACCTCGGAGGACACCCTCCATGTGCCACGTGGCGCGGGAACGGAGCCGAGACCCAGCAAAGGGACGAGGACCGGTGCGGCAGACGGCTTGGCTGGTGGACTCGGGGAATCCCAGAGAGGGAGAAGCCTCTTTGAGAGCGCCTGGTCTAGATTCTTCTCTCGAGCTAGGTGACCTTAGGCAGGTCCCTCCCACCTCTAAGTTGAAGGTAAACTTAGTTTACACTGGGGCGCTTCCGGCTCCTTTTTTCCCCTAGAATACAAGACAACAGATTTAACTCTTTGTGAACCTTGAAGAGCTGAACTCTTGCGAAAGATTGAAGTCAATACTGGTCCTTTGGAAGCCTCCGGAGGCTACAGATTGTGTTGGGAGTCCCTGGCTTCGGTTCCTCGTCTCACACCTTATTTTAACAGTAATACTAAACTCAACTGTACATCTTTATCAATTCGTCGGCCCTTGGCAACAGTTTTGAAAGATAAGTTTGACATTGATTATTTTTGCCAACATTTATCGAACATCTGTTTAAGAGCCAGGCAGTGCTAGCAATTGCGAATATAGTGGTAAATGTTTTAAAGTCTCTGGTCTCACAGAGCTAGAGTCTACCTAAGAAAGCAGAATACAGATAGTTTGCTTATAGTCTAAGAGTTTGACCGGAAAAATAATTAGAAATTTTAGTTAACATTATGGTAAGTGCTAGGAAGGAGGACAGGATACAATGAAAAGGTAAAATTGGAGGACCCGTTATGCAGAGGAGGAAACAGGCTAAGAAAAGGGCCACAGAAATTACTAGATTGTTTATGAGGTAATGTGTATTGTGTAGAACAAATGTTATCTTAAAAATAATAATATACTGAGCTTTTATCAAGTGTCAGCCTTACTCCTATAAATTTACTATGTATAAACTTTAAAATTTTAACAACGCTTTGAGGTTGAGAGCTTTTAAAAAAAGGAAATAGATTCAGAGGTTAAGTAACTTGCCCAAGGCCACAAGGCCAGGAAATGCTCCCAATTACTATGCCCAGTGCTCTCACTATTACTCCTGCATTCAACAAAGATTTGCTATGTTCCCATGCTCAGAATGCTTAGGCACCCTCAACGGCCCAGTGGCCGTTGCCAGAACACACTATGCTCTATCACATCTGTGCCTTTACAGAGAGCATTCCTACTGCCTGTAAAGTCCTCCCTGTCATTCACCCTACTCTGCTCAAGACTGGGTCTTCAGGGAAATTTTCCAACTTAACCAGACAGAACAGGCATTCCTTCCCTGGGCTCCACTACACTTTGGACAAACTTCCATCAATACAGTTACATTGTCTTAAAATTGTCTCCTAACTGGATTGTGGGCTCCCAGAAGGCAGAAGCTTTGACATTTTATCTCTGTATCTTCGCCAGCTAATATAGTGCTTGACAGACAGCAAGCACTCAGTAATGGTGTTAAAGGAATGAAGGACCTCTAAAACTACCTGAGGTTCTAGGAAACCAAGAACCAGATATGGATCCACCAGCTATCAGTCCAGTGGGAAACATGTCATGACTCCAAATAACTGGAATGCAGTGTAGTGTTCCAACTGTGTGTGTAATCCAGGTCTCTGAGTCTCCCCAAACCACCTCACACTCTCTGGCCCACACCTCTTGAGATCACAAGTGGTAGCATGCACAAATATCCTGGAGCCTCTCTTAGAATGTCCTAAGGAGTCCATTTATTTGAGAGAGGAAGCACCTGCTTTTGCCAGGGCAGTGGCAGCACTACATCAACAGTGAGCAGCTGAACTGGAGTGAGGGGCCAGGAGAAAGCAGAAACCTGCTGCACAGGGCAGGCCAGGTGGGGGATATAGTGTAGCAATATCTGGGCAAGTGACTTACCCTTACCCTTCCATTGCAGAGGGAGGAGCTACCTCCTTTATTTTATTCTGGTTTAGTGGTACCTAGAACCTCTGAAAAACTAATCATTTTGACCTTTTATCAGTTGCCTTTCCATTACTATCCATTCACTGGCAGCCTACTATGTAATAACCCCTTGTGAGCCACTTCAGGTATATTGTCTGCCAGATATGTTGTGAGGGAGTGTTAGCCCATTTCACTAGTGTGGAAATTGTGACTTGGCGAGGTCATGTGACTTGCTCTAAATGACAGAGCTGGTATTCAAACTCAAGTCTTGTCTGAATCCAAAACCTATGCTCTTTTCTATGCCCAAACTGCCTTTCAAAACTAAACTCCTCGAGGGTGGAGACTATGATGACCTGCTTCTGTCTCTCCAGTACTTAACCCAAGGCAGAGTATGTTTCAGGCTCCCAGAGGTCACTGGTGGAATGAGTGGATTCAGCATGGAATGTTTGCCAAATGAAAGCCTGGGTGCTATATGAACAGTGTTGTGGAACAGCAAAGGAGGGAGCTGCTGGCTGCTTAGGAGCAGTGGAGAAGCCTCCTGCAGAGGAGGGGGCCAATAAGTGGTTAGTAAAACAACAACAACAGTCCAGCATTCTAATCGTAAAGAGCACAAACAGGCAATTCACGGAAGAAATCCGAAAGGCCATGAACTATGATAAGTGTTCAGCATCACTAATAATAAGAAAAATATGAATGACCTCATACACTGTGGATGGAAATACAAATTGGAAAAGCCTTTTAGGGGAGTTAGTTGACAGTATCCATCAAAATTGTAAGTGAGCTATGTTCTTAAATGTATGTAGAAAAATTGTGATAGAAAAAAAAGGAAACAACAAATATTCATCAATAGGGGATGAAATAAACAAGGATACAGCTATACTATTTTTTTTAAAGTATGCTGCTTTTAAAAGAATGAGATAAATCTGTATGTACTGACATAGATCTCCAAGACATACAGTTAAGTGAAAAAAACAGGCAAATCGCAGAGCAATAGGTGTATTATGTACTCATTTTTGTTATAGTTTAAAGAGTTTGTGTGGCTGTATATAGATATGTGTGTATATAATGCATAGAGAAAATACTAGATGGATGTCAATAACAGTGGTTACTGACTTCTGAGGAAGGAAGTGGGAGTGGAACGGAATAAAGAGGGACTTTCACTTAAAAAAAAAAGAGACATAATTCAGTGGGAAGAACACACATCACTTCTGGGGTACTCCTACCAAAGCATATAACCTGAATATAATCATGAGGAAACTAAGAGACAAAAACAAATTAGGGGACATTCTACAATATACCTGACTCTTAAAACACTTCAAAAATGTCAGTCATAAAAAACAATGACTGGGCTTCCCTGGTGGCGCAGTGGTTGAGAGTCCGCCTGCCGATGCAGGGGACACGGGTTCGTGCCCCGGTCCCGGAAGATCCCACATGCCGCGGAGAGGCTGGGCCTGTGAGCCATGGCCGCTGAACCTGTGCGTCCGGAGCCTGTGCTCTGTAACAGGAGAGGCCACAACAGTGAGAGGCCCGCGTACCACACACACACAAAAAAAAAACAATGACTGAGGAATTGTTCCATGCTCAAGGACAGTAAAAGAGACATGGTAATACATAATAAATTCAATTCATGATCTGGGATTTTCTTTTGCCAGAAGGGATATTATTGGGACAATTAGCAAAATCCAAATAAATATAGATTTGATGACAGTGCTGTATAGCTGTTTTTCTCCTGATTTTTATATTTGTATTATGGTTATGTAAGAGAATGTCCTTGTCTTTTTTAGGCTGTATAATCTGAAGTACTTGCAGTAAAAGGACATCATGTCTGAAACTGATTCTCAAGTGGTTCAGAAAAAAACTGTTTTGGGGGCAAAGGAAAGGGAGAGAGAAAGGAGAAGGATAACACAAATGTAGTAAAAAGTTAACATTTTGGGAATCTGGGTAAAAGGTATTCAAGAGTTCTTGGTACTAATTTTGCAATTTATATCTAACTCTGAAATTATGCCAAAATATAAAATTAAAAGGAAAACTAAAAAGAATAAGAGTTTGCCAGGTGGAGAAGGCAGGGGGAATCTTCTGGCAAATGAACAAGATAAGCAAAGGAAACTGACAAACATGAGTCTTGCATTGAGAAACAATCAGTGGCTCTGAGTGTTCAGATCATGGCATGGTGTGGGGAGAACGGGAGGGGAGAGGGTAGGAATCATGAGCAACACAACCCACAAATGGACCCAGTTCCCTGCTACCTTATATCGGAAATGAAGATTAAGCGTTCTTTATGCCCAGCCTCAAGCCCTGCAAAAAATAACTCAAGTTCTTATGGCTGCCCTGTCATTTCATTGACAATTTCTCTTCATCCAGTGACTATAGAATAAGAAACCCTAGGACAGTGGCTGAAAGAGACGTCTAGGACAACTCCATCATTTTGCAGAAGGGAAAACGAAGACCCACAATGAAGGCAGGATTTGCAAGTTCCCAGCAAGTGTTAACACTGGCTTCCAGTTCACAGTCCATTATTCTTTCTGTTGTGCAAAATTCTGAAAGGTTGAGGCAGGAATAGAGACTGACAAGTGAAGTGAATGTTACCCTTTAAAGTTTGGATGTTTTTCATTTGCCACAAATACAGACTTAATGTCAGTACAGTTTTAAAATGTAATTATAGAAACTTGTTCACTTAAAGCCCATATGTTGCAGCTGGTAAGCAATATTCAATTCAAGCTCCTAGTCTGAGGCAGCAATCAAGGTGATTCTTGGGAATTCTCAATGACATTGATACCCATCTGGGTTTGTTGAAAAGTTTAACATCCTTTTTTATTATTCATGATTTTGCACTTCTTCACATTGCAAGGTGATGGAGAGAGCACACAATTTTCATCCATGAAATCATTCTTGAAAATTTAGACATTCATACAGATGGCTTTTAATTTTTCTTAGAGACTGCTTTTCCTTATAAAATCATGAAATTTTAAATATATACACCATAAATTAAACTATATAAATGATAATATTCTCATTCTAATAAAATCCTAGGGATAAGGAGCTAGTATTTCAAGGACTGTATTCGCATTCATTATTATTCCTAGTTGGAATTGTGTTCCTCAAGGCTTAGGTCTAAGGGACTGTATAACAAACATTGAGTAGCAAGACTTTTGAGATTCTAATTTATTTAAGAATCATTAGATTCCATACAAAAAAATCTCAAAGCATGTCATCAATAACATGAGGTTACAGAGAAACACGTGACGAGTCTTTGGAGGGCCCTACCAGGAAGGGAGCAACATCATGGTTTGAGGAGTTTTAGTGTGTTTTTAAGAGAGACGTGAGCATGTTTGTGGCTGTGGGAAAGTAGAGAAGAGGTTGAAAAGGCAGGAAAGACTTGGGAATGATCAATCAAGTGACCTACCAAGGTAGACAGGAGGAGATTGGGATTGGCAGTTTCTCAAACTCTAATGTGCCCATGAATCACCTGGGGATATAATTAAAATTCAGATTCTGGCTCAGTAGGTCTGGGGTGGGGCCTGAGATTTTCCATTTCTAACAAGCTCTCAGGTGAACCTGATGCTGCTGGTCAGTGAACTACACTTTGGGTAGCAGAGGGGTAGAGTTGTGAATTGTGTGTTCATTTGCCTGTTTGCCTCCAGACCCTGAAGCAGAATCCTTCCAGATAAACCCTATTGCCTAACACAGTACCTGTCATATAAAAGTTTGTTGAAAGCATTGAATATATGAAGACGTGCATTTGCCATTGTCTATAACTATGGAAAAATGAGGAGGAACCCTAAAAGTCCAATGACACAAGACTGGATAAGTAAATTTTAGCACAAGTATACTTTGGAATATTCTTAAGTAATTTAATTGGTCTTTTGAAGTCCATATGATAATATGGGGAAATTCCTATGATAAAAACTTAGCTTGTGAATTTTTACTTATATGATAGCCACTGTGTGAAATTATGCATTTGGGCAAGAACCAGATAGAAAAAGCAAGTTTGATATGTTGGAGCAATAGGATCATAGATGAATTTTTTACATTTAGATATCAATGTTATAAAAATTCAGGTGAAAAGTAACACTGTTACACATATGAAAGAAAAGAAATCAAACATGGATATTCTAACTGTAGCAAATCAAAACAGAGATGAGTAACTCCTACACATGGTAGCTTAGATTGGGTTTGTATGTATGGTTTAAATATATATGTATATATTAATTTTTCCTGGTGCAGTCATTCTTTTATTCTGATTTGAAAGCTTCTTTCTTCTTTTGTCTCTTCTTTCCTTCCTTTCTTTTCTTTCCTTTCCTTTCCTTATGCCCCTGTCCCCTCCCTGTTTTTAAGACATCTCTCCCTTAAGGAATTCCCATTCCCAGTGATAGCTCATCAAAGGAGCACATGAATAGCTGACATTATGTAATGCTTTGACATTTGGCATTCCCAAGACATTACCCCACCCCTGATGCAGAATAAGTTGTCAGAGCATGAAATTGGTATTTTTACATATTCTTAATGTACAGATGTCAGTCTGAAAACCATTCACTAGTATTATGATTACATTCTTTGTCTCCTTTTCTTTCTATGCCAAGATCTGTTCTTGTGATTTCTTTTCTTTTGGGAGTTTCAAAGAGGGAAGACAAAACTTTAATAATCCAGCTTATTGATTCTGCCAAAGGTAAAAGTAAACGTTTAAGTCTCATTTTTGGCAACGATACTTCTGGCACAGGAGCAGAGGTGTAACAAGAAGGACCGGATAGATGCAAAGGGGAAGTACAATCAGTGGCCCACTTGATGGTGCCAGATTCCTCAGTGTGTTGCAGTTTACAAGTTTGTTAGTCTGTGTTAATCACAGAAATGAATGGTCTAGGCTTGTGGAAGAAACAACATGTCTAAAAATAGGAAATACACAAAGTAAGAATGGAAGGTATTTAGAGACAGTCCTGACCATCTTCCCTTATATTCAGCAATGCCCCTATAGGATCCCTGACAATGGGCATCCAGTCTCTGTTAACACCTTCACTGATGGACATCTCACTACCTCACAAAGCAACCCACTCCATACTTGGACAGCTGGCAAATGCTGTCTAACATACTTTCCCCCTTCTGGTAACAGCACCAGCTTCCTTGGATGAACAGCTACTTCATACTGTGTGGTTCTGACAGGACACAGGGGTGGTGTGCTGCTCCGTGGCCTGTTTGCCCTCACATCCCACCTTGCCTTTCCCCTGCCCCTCTCTGTATTGCACAGGGGAGGGGGCTGACCCCATAGGCCCTCAGTCCCAGACTCCCATGTCAGCTGGGTTTTGGCAGGTCCAACCAATGGGAGGCATTGGCAGGAGATTGGAGGGGGAGAAGTCAAGGTATTTGTCCCCCTTTATAGAGAGGGAAATGGTGTCAGATTCCTATACTGCAGCTGCGTTTCCTCCATGTCTTAGAGTCAGCTCCCACTGCACAGATCCACCATGATTCCAACTTCCCCTGGATGATCCCCGCAGCACCACCACCTCCCTTTATCCCTTCAATTTAGGATTAGCAGTGGCCTGGTCATATCTGAGAACAGTTGCTTCACTGTTCTCAGGATGGCTCCTGAAGCCCTTCCATCACTTGTGTATAACCAGTAAACTCCCTCTGTTTAGAGTGGCTTATATTTCCTTTTGGATCCCATCTGATATGATTCCACTTGTGACCAGACCTGACAATCATAGTGCCTACTTCCAGCCAAGTCATTGGCTCTGTTCTGGGCATGTGATGCAAGCTGGACCTATCAAAGTCCTACTCTAAGGCTGTATATATGCTTTTCAATGAGGGTCACTGAGCTTGGGTAGGATAGGATTGGAGTCTGCAGCTATGTCTACAACACCTATCTGCAGAGTGAGAGAATGAAGCTAGCACAAAGAAAGAACCAGCAAGGAATGGGGAGACTTCCAATGACATCCTTCAAGTTCCTAAAGTCCCTGAAGCTCTATCCTGAGCTACCCATTCACATGAATCAAAATAGTCTCTTTTTCCCTTAAGTTTCCTTGATTTGGGCTTCTGTCCCTTGTTTTCCTTGATATGGGGCTCATAGCCCCAAAATAAGCCTGACTAACAGAGACAGACTTAGTTGGTAGAAAAATACTCCCTTCAGGAAGCCCAACTCTGTTTCTCCATAACCTCTCCATCATTAGCCTGGTTCTCAGCTCTGGGGAGCACAACATTCTTGGCCTCTTCCCATCTATGCAACTCTTCTGACCTCCAGCATGGATCCAGGCCACCCCATTCCCCGCCTTCCCCACCAAGGCCCTGCTACAACTCCTTCTCCCTTCCCAGTGTCTGATGTCTCTACTGGCTCCCACTGCTTCTCACAGGCAATCTTCAGACATGTTGCTGACTCATCCTTGCCTCTCTCCAAGATGTGCTGTTGGCAAAAGCCTCTGGCCCCAGGAACTGGTTAGAAGCTCTCTGACCCTCCCTGTCAAAGAGGGGCATTTGATGACTCTTTTAGTGGCCCTTTAGGT
This sequence comes from Mesoplodon bidens, assembly GCF_964165515.1. Lineage (NCBI taxonomy): Eukaryota > Metazoa > Chordata > Mammalia > Artiodactyla > Ziphiidae > Mesoplodon > Mesoplodon bidens. The sequence continues at coordinate 22,856,535 of NC_138162.1, read as the reverse complement.
ACTGAAGGCAGCCTTTGTGTTCCCCTCCCCTTCCTCCTCTCAGGACCTCAGACCCCTTTGTTATGATACGTCACAGAGAGGTCCATGGGGAGAGATGGAACTGACAGCTGAGCAGGGACCAGGCCACAAAGGGCCCTGAATGTCATGCTAAGGAATTTGCACCTT